>NC_042493.1:95884566-95906478 GCF_005508785.2 Acyrthosiphon pisum
ATATCATTGTCGTAAATTATCTTCATAATTTTATGGTATATTTATACCTAATCCTTTGTTCTCTTATTCTTTTCTCTCTAATACCTAACTATTGAGATATAATAATTTAAGTATTGGATAAATAAAACAAAATTATACCTAACCTTTGGTGGGTATTAGGTATACATTTAAAATGTAATTCAACATTTTTACGTAAATGTACGTACATTTTTTAATACTGTATAATATTTTTATTTAGTAAATTTAATACGAAGTCAATAACATTTTTATAACTAAGCTCAACCATTTAACCAATGTACCTACCACTCGTCCACTCTTTACTACAAGTATTATATTTATATAATATATTATAAGTAGCCAGTAGGTATGCATTGTCGCACAAACGGGGGTGCTTAGCACCTCCAAACTTATTAATTATATTGAACTAAAAAATAAAAATATTGTTTAACGTAAATCAGAGATGATGGTGTTAAAAATTATCTTAGTAATAATTATTTGCTGGAAGATCTCATGTGCATGATATAAATTAATATAAAGTAGGTATATAACTAGTTATATTTATATCATGCATTGTGGATATATGGATGTCACTATAGCGCTGTTGTGCATACGAAAACAATTGAAATGAGTGGTCACTCGGTTTTTAATTATTGGTAAGATTTACGTAAATTTACCTTACCGGTAAAATGTACTAAATAAATTTACGGAGCTCCCATCTCTATAACCCCACCCTACTCCAACTATGCATACGATACTCATATGCTCAAATAGGGGGTAGCGTAGCACCCAAAATAAAGTTCAAAGACTGACCGTGTATGTGGGCTTTACGAGGTTATGACCCACCACCACCACCCCCACCCCCCACCCCCCCAGAAACAAGAAGCAATTGCTTCTGAAAAACACGATTCGCTACGCCACTGCTACGTGCTGCACGAGTGTTCTCCCCCCCCCCCCCCCCGGAAGAAAATAAAATAAAAAAATTGTGATATTATTGATGAATTTCTTATTAGTAATCATCCGTGTATACACAAACATACGTCATAATAATATGACTATTGACTATTGAGTACCTATACACTATACCTACTTTACCAACAACGAAAAAAGATTTCATAACGAAAATATGGGTGCCGTATATCAATCAAAATAGACATTTGATCGTACACAGTCAGTTAGATGCGTGCGGACATAAATACATATACCTGTTAATATTGTCATCATCTCGATCGGACAACGGAGAAATAATATAATAATACCACAAGTCAAGAATTTGCTTACGGATCTTTAACATCGTATTTTAATTTTTTATCGTTAATCGAAGACCGAAATATCCTCGTATTTTTATTATAAATAATTAATAATATAATATTCTGTACATACTATGTGCATATTAATTAGTATTTAACTGCCATGAGTTATGTAAATCTTTGTATTTGTTTTGTTATTTTGCCTATTAATATTTGTACGTGTAATGTGTTTGATTGTTAGAAACATGGGTAGTTATAAAGAGAAGGTTTTAGTGTTGGTTTTTTTTCAACTCCCCCCCTCCAGAGCAAATTTGAATGTACGCCACTGAGGGGGGGGGGGTAGAAGAGTACCAGGATGTAGGGTGGGAGAGAGTGTATTTCCACCAATAGGATTGTCGTTCGTCCGACGCTCCAGTGTTGCTAAGTATACATTGACCACCGAAATCAGTATACCAACTACTGTAGGTCCGGGTTACACCGTGAACAACAGACACAAGTCCGGGACATTTTATAAAAAGGCACTCGGAGTGAGTGGTTAAATTATCTCTTGAATTGAACAAGGAACTCTGGTGCTTAACGATACAATAAATACTGGTTCAATCGCATGATAAATATCAAAAGGATAAACAGGGGATCTGTTAATTATTCAAAATAAAAGATTTATCGTAGAGTAAGTACCTAACTATAATTTACAATCAAATAACTAAAATAATTAGGTTCTTACACATACCTAAGTTATAACTTATAACGACACTTATTGTCACCCGTCAATTCGGCGTTGTGAAATATCTAAATTTATCTAGTTGGTAATTTTAAACGGTCAAAATTCAATATTATACATTATATTTGCTAGTATTACGCGATAGCGCTCTCAGTGTCGCGGGTGTCTTTGCCACCACCTGTAGAAAACACCAATAATAATTATCATTATAATTTATAAGCCACGTATACACACATACACACCTAGTACTCGTGGTACGGAGCTGATGACCGTCCGACACTGGATGATCATCACAATTTATTATCTACCTATAGTAAGAATACCTTCCGATCACAAACAATTTAAATAATAACGTAATATAATGCCATTTGCCTTTCGTTCGATGTTCGTCGCGTCCGGTGACGGCGCTCGGTATTACTTCATTTTTACAGTTATAGTTAATATTTATCGAATACTATATACACAGACTTCTATACTACACTAGATAAGGAACTCCTATACAATTTACATTGTTACAAGTGAAGCTCAGCTGTGGACAACCGCCATTTTGTCGGTTGGCAAAACATTTCATTTATTATACAAAATGTATTAGAAATAATCATAGATATATAAAACAACTAGATAGCCGCATTTATACTACAGTTGTGACCAATGTTGAAAACGACCGCCATTTATAAAGCAGGCAATGTTTACATTTATTTTACATTGATTTATATACATAAGTATTTATCTATACATATATACTGTGATAATATTATTTTGTGAACATTGCCTGCTTTGTAAGTGGCGGCCGACTTCGATGACAAGAAGGAGACGGCTACCTATCTAGTTGTTGTATATATCTATGGGAATAATATTTTTTTTTAATGGTCAAATAAAATAGTAAATGTAAAATACATAAAATGTTTTTTTTTTTTTAAGCTACATGTTTAGAAACAATAAAATACAATATAAAATAAATCATAATATCATCTTATTTGTCATATGAAATACCATACAATTGCCAACCGACCTTGAAGCTTCAATTCATGACTGGAGTTCGCTATCTAGTAATATATAGAAATCTGTGTCTATATACGACAATACGGGACACTTACTACTGTAAAACCTGGCGACCGGTCTTATCAATTACCCACAAGATTGCTATTAAATTGCCTAATTTTACTCCTTAATATATGATATATTATATAGGCATAAACTTATTTATTTTTAAGTGGTAAATTACGGCAACCACAACTACAATTTCGGGGGAACTGATAAGAACTGGACGTAAGTTTTGACCATAGCTGTCCCGTATTGCCGTATATAGTATTTGTATTTATACATTTTGTAATATGATTACAGTTTATCAAAATTATCAGAATGAGTACTTCGATAATTATAGTACGATTGTTGATTTGTACGATGATACTCCACCATGTTGCATATTGTTCCATAGACGGGTCAAACTGGTACGAACACCTCGATATCTCCAAAATAAACGAAGAAATTGAAAAGGTTGTTGAAAGAATTGATAACAAGGATCGTTCAGAGGATATTATACTATCAAAATATATAAGTGGTTTTACAATTGGAAGCCCGGTTCATGGACAACTGATCGATTCTATGCCTTCCAAAGATGGAGATTCGGGATCTCGAAATGCTGAAATTATATTTGAAGTTACACAAAATTTGAAGAATGAATATTGTCTGAGGTATACAATAAATATTTCAATGAAAAAAAAATATATGTATATTTATTATAATAACCTGCATAAATTAAATTAGGTATCAATACAAGTACGAGTTAAGTGATATACAATGTGCCAAAGATTTAATGAAGGTAAGTCTGAATGGGACAACATTGGGTGATATGTGTATGTCTGTGTATTACAACAACAATCCGTGCATCGGAAAGGACTCTGGCTATCGTAGTGCTGACGGATCTTGTAATAACCGGATACTTAAATATTTGGGAAAGGCAAACACGCCTTATAAACGTTTGCTGTATCCAGTATACACAGATGGTAATATTATTTAATTTTTTATGACGCAAATCACCCGTAACCTATATGTATATATTTATTTGTTACTAAAAATACTAAGATAATTATATCACTTTTCCAACTAACATGTCAATTCTGCTAAATATAAATTACGTATTTCAATTTACATTTTTGCGGATCTAATGCTGTGATTTCATTAATCGATCACTCAGGTGTTTACGAAATGCCAAATATTAACGAAGAAAAGAATAAGCTGCCTAATCCTAGATCAGTGAGCTCAAGTCTTGTAAAAGACGAGGACTGTCCTGACCTCACAAAAACAATGATGATGGCGTACTGGACGATGTTTATAGGCCACGATCTATCACACACGGCAGTTTCTACAATTGGTATGCACATTAAATACATAACCATATATAAATTGATTGATTTTAATTAATGCAAGCGTATGTATATTAAACCCAAAGGGAAAGATAACAGATTTGTGAATTGTTGTGGTAAGGACAAAAGTACTCAATATACTCTGAACAAAAACATAAGGTCCTGCAAGCCCATATTTATACAGAGTGGAGATTGGTTTTTTAAGCCGGATCTGTTAGATTACAACGACTGCATGAACTACGTGCGTTCGCGGCCAGCTGTGCGTTCTGATTGTACATTTGGACCCATGGAACAAGTAACAGAAATATTAAATAATAACATATTGATAAACTTGCCCGCGTAGATACATGGGGTGGTGCAAATATTTTCAGAAATTCAATGTTTAGAACTGACGTTGCGAATTTGCAAAAACCATACAAACTTATAGAATATTTAAAAATTCGTAGTCACTATTTAAGTCGTATTTACGTTTCACAGATGAACCAAGCTACCCATTATTTAGACGCATCGATGATATACGGTACGACGGAAAAACAGACGTTGTCGTTGAGGCAAATGTCCCATGGTCAACTTTTAGTACAAAGAGCGTTCGAGTTCACCACAAGTTCAAAAATCACGGACTTATTGCCGGTGGAAACCACCGATACGAACGTTTGTCAGAACGGTCCCGGTACGTGTTTTAGGGTTGGTGATGTTCGAGCAAACTCGTTTCCACAACTGAATGCCGTGCACACACTGTGGGTAAAGGTACACAATCGGATAGCCGAAGAACTGAATAAAGAAAAAATCTTCTGGACAGACGAAGAACTTTTCCTAGAGGCCAAGAAAATTGTGACGGCGTGCATACAGCACATCACGTACAACGAATGGCTGCCGGCACTGCTTGGCGTTAACTACACCAAGGAAAACGGTTTGGGACTGGGACAAAGAACCAAGTACGATGAGACTGCTGACCCGACAGTTAGCAACAGCTTCGCGACTGCGATACTGCCGTTTGCCAATTCTATGATCAGTAATTCGATTAGGTACGGGCATATACCACATATAATATTATTATTGTCATCATTATAATTATCGTAATTTATGGTAAATCGTTTTGTGGTGACAGTTTTTAAAATAGACGTAAACAATCGTCGGTATTCAAAAATATAAAATATTCCTTTTAAAATGTAGGTATATGATCAATACGTAAGGGCGACAATATTGTCACCATATTTGTTATTCCACCCCTGTGAACTTGTTAACGGTTTTTCATATTTAAACGGTGACTTATACATTTTAGATTCTGAAATTAGGAGCGAAAGAATGTATTGCTTTTACATAGATGTGTGTTTTTTTATTTTTTGTCAGATTTTCCGCAAGGTTTCCTACCGTAAACAATAAAAAAAAGATTACTGAAAAGTAGCTTTTATTTTTTATGAGTTTTTGAATTTAATATTTTCACAATATTGGATTTTCATCAGTAAATTAAGGAATTTTAGTCTATCTATTTTTGATATCTTATTGTAATTTAAAACTAATAACCAGACATACTTTAAAAATGTATACGTTTTTTCTTTTCATTGCTAATATAAGACATTTGAATGGAGGTTTCCTAACAAGTTTTTAAACCTCTATTAAAAAGAAAAGGTTCATGTTTTTGTTTTGCATGTTTTTATTTAGTTTTTTAGAGACAGACATCTTTACATTAAAGTTAAGTGTTCGATATCTAAATATCGATGGTACCATAAAGAAAAATTACAACAAACCGCGTTTGTTGGCAAACTTTACCGAAGATTGGTATGATAAGATTGGTATCCAAACTATGTTAATGGGACTAACTGCGCAGGCTTCACAAAAAGTCGATATGCATTTTACACAATCGGTAAGTTTATGATACACAATCAATATATAAACTTTGTTTTATACAACATGACCTTAATAATGTAAACAATATTCTTTACGCACATGTTTTTTTAAAATACTTTTATAGATTACAAATTACCTATATAATATTGATCCGAATGGTTCGTATGGAATGGACATTCTCAGTTTGGATATACAACGAAGCCGCGATCACGGTATTCCAAGCTACACGCAATTTAGAAAATATTGTGGACTAAAAGACATAGAAAACATGCAAGATTTGTCTGAGATCATGGTGGAAGGCGTAAGTTTGAAAAAAAAAATTGAAATTGATAAATAATTACTATAACTACTGTATAATGCTTAGCGATTACTTTCTTTCTGCATGTTGTTTTTAGTCAGCTGATAGATTGTTGAAGCTATACAAAACTTGGAACGATATAGATCTATTGGTTGGTGCATTGTTGGAGAAACACGCTGATGATGCAATGGTTGGCCCTACGATGAGGTGTATCATCAGGGAACAATTTGTAAGAACTAGAATTGCAGATAGATATTTTTATGACGTACCAGGAGTATTCACTGATTGTTAGTATACCCAAGTTATATTTAATGAATGCAAATAATTTTAACTATACTATATTTAATTTAAGATCAACTGGAGAATATCAAACGCGTAACGCTTGCCAGAGTTATATGTGATAACGCTTATCCTTTGTTGATGACACCACAAGTTTTTTTGAGACCAGCAGATTATGTTGATTCAGCTCATCTCTGTGATTCAACATTAATTCCGAAAATGACCTTCAATGGTTGGTTTGATAAACTGGAAGACAATTATTTTGGTGTAAATTAACAATAAAAATCAATTTTACACATTCGAATAAGCAACATTTTTTTGATAATATTCATCTGATTTGAATAGTTTATTTTATCATTCTTTACCTTTCTGTACGGACAACGTAATAACTTAAGATGCACTGGCTTACAAGATAATGACGTAACCAGTATCACCCACTGACTATATTTCAACAGTCATCCACATTACTTCCGGAAAAATCTATTACAAAATATTATTATATGATATATTTAATTATAATTTATTAACGTTAAAGAAACAATGATATTAGTTTTTTATAATTATAAGTTTTATCCTTTTTTTATTTAATAATGAACAGATATTAATCAACTTTTTGTTGGACTTTTTGCGATATGCATTATGTAATACTTAATTATAAGTTTAATTCAAATATTTATTAAATTATTATTTAAATTATAATTTTATACTGATACTTATTTGAAAACAGTAGGATAATATTCTGAATTTGTAATTAAATACTATTAAATATTAACTAACAAGAGTATTCTATTAAGTTCTTAATTCAATTACTGTTCAGTATTTAATATTTAGGTTCACGAGGATTGTACATATTTCATTAATTTATTATATGGCGCACATAATATATTTGTATATTAGAATATACCTACATATATGGATAAAACATAATAAAATATTCATTGAATTTTCCACAATCAATTTCTATTCTAGTTGTAATGATCTTTGCAAGACGTTATTTACACATTTTTTTAACAAGTAGACAAATAGACATTTGTTGAATGAACAATCAAATGTCCAAGTATACAGATGTCCATACTGTATTATGTCTATTTCTTTTGTTATAACCAACAGTCTTTGGGTAAATCAAATGTACGATATACTCTATGTACCTCGAAAAGAAATTTCTATTTTCATTCACATTTTGTAGAACACCCGATGGTGAAACAAACATTTTCCTCTAATGGAAACTCAATGGTATTCTGCACTTCTGCAGTAAGATTAGATTTTCATTTTTTTTTAAATTGTGTTTTCATTGAAGAGTTTTGGTCTTTTAATACCTTAGACCTTTATCGATATAGACATGTTATTCTCCTCATATATTGTGTAAGCCACCGTAAAACGTCTCGTTAAAATAAAAAGTTTAAAAAATCAAGGCTCAACCATAGACAATGTCCTATCAACAATGTACTTATTATTTCTTCATATTATGTTTGTAGAACCCTTTTAAGAATAACATAGGCAACATAACATACAGTATTGCAGTATTATCTTTAATATTGGTTACCACCATAAACTATCTATTTAACTAGTTGCTGGTCAACGGTTACCTGCTTAGCAGAAAGTGATAAGCGCAAATGAATGAGAGATAGATTTTTTCGCTGGCATCACTGTGTTACTTGTTCATTCAGTAGATTTATCATTCAGTTCAGTCAATTAGACTTACCCCTGAATATACACACAAAATGTCATAAAAATCGGTCAAGCCGTTACGGAGGAGTGCCACCACTAAGACTGCGACACGATAATTGTATATATTAGATATATACCTATAGTTGTTATACTAACATTATTTATTTCTCTAAAAAGTGAATGTATAAGTGTATTTAACAACAAAAAATAATAAGGCATAATTGTTGTAATTTTACTACAAAAAAAAAAAAATATATTTAAAATAAATGTAGGTAATTAATTTTATATTATATAAAAAAAATATCCAATATGCTTATTATACTTTTTTTTGTACTTACCTGTCAGTCCATAGACATTTATGTTTTCTTACATATGTATATTATTAATGCATATAGGGAGTCGTCAAAAGGAAAAGTAGAATATTTATAGGTATATATGTATAATTTACCTATATCAGATAATAATAATTGATATTACTTTTCTTTTACTTCTGCAAAGAACACGTAGAGCGGTATATATTAGGTTGGTTCTACACTTCTATTAAAATTAATGGTTAAAATATACTTTGTTTTCATGTTCATAATGCTCTCCTTCAATTATCTGAGATTATATGATCGAAACATTATCCTATTTTAATCTAATTTAGTTTTAAATTAAGAGCGGAGCAACGAATGTATTGATTTTACAATAATTTTAGGGTTACCACCCCCCCCCCCCTCAGTTAAAGCATTTATCTTTTTGTCTTATAACACACACTGCCAGTTATAGGTGCACATATATTAATATTATATACCTATATGCACGTATACATTGTATACAATAGTGTGACGTAACGCGAACGACTATAATGTTTCTGTATAATATTATGGAATAGTTCGGTCTTGCCACTGCCATCCGACGAACAGCGAAGAATGACATCAAAACGATGTTGTACTATTTCCACGACGAGTGTTGTTTCCAGAGATTTTTATATTACCTTTCATACATATGTTGAAAAAAGACTGTCATATTCGCGATGGTTTTAGGTTTTATAATCTGATTCAAACGCGCGCTCCGCGTTTTAAAAACGTCGAGATTTTAAAACGCGAACGCGCACTCCTTATACATTATAGAAGCGTGTCGACGCGTTCGTCGGCGTTCTAAAATCGCTCTGCGCTTTCACACTGGACGATTCGTGTGCGTTTTTCAAAAATAAAAAGCGCGACAAATGTTATTGGAACCATTCAATTCCTTGTACTCTGTTGTATACTAGGTTAGTACTACTGTTACCATCAATCGTGTATGACGTCTGCTGTTCAATTCATATTTTACTTATTTCGTACTTCGTTATATTTAGTTTCGTCGATTTTTTTTATTTTAATATGGACGTATTAGATGATGTTGAAACCACATGCATTATACGAGAAACACGAACTCAGCAAGAAACAGCAACAAGACAAAATTAAAAGAAGACATTGGGTCCATCCTTTAAATTTAAAAAGACCAGATAGTGGTCAGTTTTAAGTGACATTTATGACCCTTCGTAGCTACCCAGAAGAGTTTATGAAATATTATAGAATGTCGATACCGTCGTTTGATGAGCTGGTAAGTAGAAGTATAATATAATTTACATATTATTTCATAGACCAATGTACAATGTTTTTAGTATGGAATGTAAATAATTATACAACTAATAATTAATATTATAGTACTAATATCTATTAAAATAATTATATTATAATATGGTCATAGGAATTTAAAATGTTAGTTATAAAAATTAAAAATTAAATCATAAATTATAAATCATTGTATATGAAAAAAGATTCTGAGCGATGACGATCAGTCAGCCTAAGTATATTTTATATCATTGCTATTTGCTATTAAAGTTTTTTTATTTTACTGTTAGGCATTAGTACAGTAGGTTAAATGTTACGTAATTGTGTATATAAAATATAATAATATACTTTAAAAGTTTCAAGTACCAACGAATAATAATTTTCAAACTTTCATAGATTTGGTGAATTTTGTCGAATTTCTAACATTAGACTCTCATAAAAATCTATGCGGTTTACGCCCAACTTTCTTTTTAATTTTTAGTAATAACTAATAACAACTTATGAGGAACCTTGCAGTATTCAATTTTCAAGTTTTTTGACCAAGCGAAAATTTTTTATCGATAATGTTAAAAAAAACTGATCAACATCGACATTTTCTTATGCCTATATATAGATCAAAAATAATAAAAATATTTTAAAATTGTATGGCATATAAAAATTACTAATATAAATATTCAGTGGAAATTTCATGTAGATACTTACGTTTATTTGTTTTATAAAACAATGTTTTATAAACTCTATAGAGTTAACCAAAAAATAAAATCGATTTTTTCAAAAACTAGTTTTGCGTAAGAATCTCAGTTTTTTCTTTTTTAACTTTACTCCCTAAGCATTAACTAGATTTACTTTCCTACCAGGCACAAAAATAATAAATAAATAAATACTTCGATCAGAATCTAAAATAAATATTCTGTCCATTATGAAAATCCGAAATAATATGATGTATTGTCAAATACTGAAGGCATCTCTTATATTGATGAAAGTTTACCGTGTAGTAAAAACTTAACACTAGATAGGTACCTAACTAATTAAAGTTGCATACTTCGCAAAATTTTCAATATCACTATATACTATAATATAGTATAATAGTATATACATTATACACACAACAAATATATTATATACAATTTATGACAATATTACACACAATATATAATAATTACGTTTATTTAAATGTATTATAAGGTATCCGCTGGTTAGACCAAAATTGTCAAAACAGCACACTGGTGTGCGTGTGCCAATATCACCTGAAGAGCGTCTGACCGTGACATTGAGGTAGGTTATCAATAATAAAATTTAAAAATGTAGAAACTAGTATTTATTAATTTTAGTTTTTATACAATTCATGGTGTATTTTTATTAGAATAATTGTATGGAGAAGTAGGCTGAGAGTAATTGTTTATACAGTGATGGGCATGTTGTATTGGAGGTGAAGAAATATATTGTGAAGTAGGAGAAGACATGTTGGAAAAATGGTAATAATTATGTTTTTTAGTTGAATTAATCGCAGGAGAAGGAGGTTATGAAAAGTTACTGGATTCATCATGTACGCTTGGTGGAAAAGTAATGGTAGAATTTATTATAGCTGTTGGCACGTTGTGTGAGTCATTGGCATAATAATATCCAGGAGAAGAAAAATGCTGCTGAGAAAAATATGAATTGGGTTGATTAAATGGTGTATTAGAAGGACAAGAATGAGGCATACTAGATGAGTGATGTTCAACTCGGTTCTGCATTACTTTCGGTTCTACGAATAAAATAATTATATATTATTTATCATATATATAATATACCCCCCCCCCTTAAGTTTAATAATAATCAATAATAACTATTAAATAGATGGGAAACTGTACAGTAGATTTTGAGTGGGCCACTATAATAATGAATAAATTAATTAATTAATATTTTTAGAATTTTTGGTTTCAGTATGAAATATTTATGAGGAACCTTGTGTTAAATTTTCAAGTCCTGGCTGTACATTTTATAAACAAAATTAAATAAGAAAACAATTTTATGAGGATTATTTTACGCGTGTATATAAATTTCATTAATATTTTAAATTCGGACGCTAATATAAAATTTAAATATTTGGGAAATTAAGCTAAATTTTTTTTAATTCCAGTAATAAAATGTATGAGAACTGAAAAAAAAACTATAACTAGCTCAAAAAGAATGAAAATATTATCATTTATGGAAAATGCTAATATTAAGTATTTGGTGAAAATTTCTAAAATTATTAATTTTTTTCTTGAACTAAAAAAAAACTATTTTTTTCAAAAATTAGTTTTGCGTAAAAAATCCCTCTTTTTTCATTTTTTTTTTTGTTTTTCTTGACGCTTTTTAAAACTACCTTGAGCTATCAAAAGTATCAAATAGATTCACTTTTCTATCATGGTTAGGTTAGGTTTTTCATGGTAATAAATATTTTTTTTAAATTGTAAAATAATTTTATAATAATTATAATAATTATAATATTATAATACTTAATATATATACTGGGTGTAATAGGAAGGCCTGACAAAAAACAAAAAAAAACGATGATACTTATACAAATGACAAAAAATGTGATAATTATATGATAAATAAATGTACTTATTAAGTTATAATTTAAGAAATATACGCATGCCAGGAAAATCCCAAAAATATTATTTTTAAAACAGACAGTAGTATAGTACCTACTTACGTGCTAAATTAATTTACTCAAAAAAATATTGATGTTTTAAAAAAAATTTTAAAATTAACTATACATGACTTATATAAATGTTTTTACCATCAAAATTGTTCTTAAAATATGATTTACAAATTGGTTATTTTGAGTTTTTCTAAAAAGAATTTAAATCAAATTTAAATATTTTATTTTCAGTATTAAATATATTATTAGCGCAAGTAACTATAAATTATATATAAATAATGTTAACATAATAATTTGGTGACGATTACCAGTACCTACGGTCATTCGTTTTTGAGTTTCAAAATGTTATATGATTTATATATAAGACTATACCTTCCTACAAATAAATTATAAAGTATATACCTACAGTTAATATATACATATTTTTCTGAGGATTCTTACGTTCAATTGTCGGTGTTAAAACCCTAATATATTTACATAAATATACGCCGTTGACATTTTAGATACTTGGTTTTCAAAAATAGTTAACTATTAAGTATTAACAACTATGTTCAAAAACATTGAATTTAGTTTTTTTTTTTAAATTCATAATACACGATGAATGTAACATAATATGATAAACAATTTAATCTCTGATGTCTATAGCCCTATACATCTCTGTTTTCACGTAATACAACTCGTAAGAGTTTTTCAAAATTTTGATTTTTAATTACATTTTATCGAGTACCTACACGTTGGCCCAAAACAAATATTTTTTACTGAGGTAAAATTGATTTCCGCAGTATTTTACAATAGAAACAGTTTTTAATTTATCTAAAATATTAAAATTGAACATTTTTGGTTTTCAAAAATAGTTAAGCCAAAAACAAAATGTTCATATCTTAGATAGATAAAAAAAAATGTTTATTATGAATTTTAACTCAAAATAATTTTCACATTCACGCGTGATTTTTACGTATTTTGTTTCCCCCCCCCCCCCACCACCACAAAAAGTTATTATTTTTAAATGTAAGATACATCTACTTTGTTGTAGACATTGTTCTAGTCCATAGAAAATGTAATCAACTATCTTATTCAATATGTGAAGCCCATGCTTAGACTAATATAATACCCTCATAGGCCTCATAGACTAATATATTGGCATAGGTACCCCTAATTCCCCCCCACATATAAAATATAGGTAAATTATAACATATCTAATATTAAAATTAAAAAAAAATAAGCAGGTACCTACTAATCTATATCAAATATAATATTGAGAAATTCACTATATGTCTATATCCATGTCTTGAACAGTATCTACTTTAATGGAAAAACATTTTGTGAAATAAAATATAACGTATACGGCATACTTGTACGAGTACTTAAAATAAGCTCTAGTCTCTATGGATACATGATGTTATAGATTTCTTTGATTTCATCATTTCTTACAGACCTATATGAATTAAACTGAAATTATTGAAATAAAATATTTGAATTCTACTATTTAAAAGGATATGTACATTTTAAAATATTTAAATATCATATTCTAAATAAAATCATTTAGTATTTAGAATAAGTTGAGCCGAATAGTTTTTAAAGTAAATCATATAATCTTTTACAAGTTAAAATGTATTATTCTAAGATAGTAAGATGTACAGTCTGTGACATATAGGTAGGTACACATTTTATATTTTAAGTAGGTAGGTACCTACCTACGAGGATACAATTAAATTAATTTTAGATTTCGCTCATACAATATGAATTAAAAGTATTCATTATTACAAGTCTATATAATAATACTAAACAACAATAAAAGAGTAATGACCTGGTTATTACTTTTTATACTGTTACCAATCAATTTTTTACTCGAATCAGTAGTGACACTAGCTCCAGAATTAGTAGTTGAAACAGAAAAAATTTTTTAATAATTTTAGTCTTGGCAACAACATCCGCAACTTAACAACATCCGCAACTTGTTTAGCCTTTTTTTTTGTCTTTTAACCGGTATCCAGCTCCACTGAGTCTTTTACGATTCATAACTTACGTAATCGTAAATAGAAACGTAAATTGTAAAAACATAAATTTGATTCTTTATCGTTTTATAGAAAAAATAAATACACGTATATCTGTCATCACTCATCAGCTCACAACAGATAATTGTCATACTGTGAGGATGCACATGATTCGACCATGTCGAAATATTTAACTGTTACTTGTTAAGTATCAAAGCGATAATAACAAAATATAACTTATAAGTTAAAAAATGTTTAGTGACGCATTATTAATGTTTTAATTTTGTAAATAACATAGAATATATTTTAGAAGTTTAGAATCACTGAGTTCGTTTACACGAGATGGGCACAGGTGCAGTCGCGACTCGAGGCAGTGCAACACACTACACACATCGTTATCGTATATTCAAAAAGTCCAATCTATTTATAGACATAATATTAAATATTAAATAATAATTATCAAAATAGTTTTTTCAATAAACTTATTGAAGTATAATTAATATAAATATAATTTTTTTTTGTTATTAGATATTATTTTGATATACCTAAAATTGCCGCACCCTGAATAAAGTAAACTTGTTGCCGCCCCGGGCAACAAGGGACACTTGCTCCTCCCAAATACGGGCCTGACAATGATGGTGGTATTCCTCAACCCTACGTAATAGTAGGCGACGAAGCGTTTGCGCTTCATAAAAACCTTTTACGACCTTTCCCCGGAAGAAGCTTAAACAATGAACGGCGTATATTTAATTATCGTTTATCAAGGGTGAAACAGAATATAGAATGTACGTCCGGTATTTTGTCTATCAAATGGAGGGTTTTCCATACGGCCTTATTAGTAAAACTAGACTTTGGAGTTGCTACTACCAATAACGTGTTGTATTTTGCACAATTTCATTAGACACAGAGATGGATATTATCCCAAAAATACACTTGTGATATGGAGGATGCAAATGAAAATATTATAGGGGTTGGGAACTCGACATCTGTTGCAAAAGTCGTAAGAGACTATTTTGTCGATAATTTTAATCAACCGATTCATAAACCAAGTGGGCAAAACAAGGTGATAGGTAACCAGCGTGCGGGAAAAGAAAATGCATAAGTAGGTAACTAAAATATTATATATTACCTAGGTACCTATATTAAATATTGTTTACCTAAAATATTCTCATATATTTGTATTTATATTATGTATTTGTATTATTTTATGTTTAACTAATTTTTTTTTGTTTTTATGTGATTTTTTATTCAATCTGTTACAAAAATATGAACAATAAGAACAATTGATGACTATGTTATAAAATAGAAAAAATAAAAATAAAAAGGTAGACCGGACGGAGTGTAGAGGCCTCCCAGTGGAGGTACTACGACTTGTTTAACTAATTAGTTTATTCTAATTAATTCTTATTTATATAATATTTTATGATTTTAGTGAAGCAACTAAATTATTGTAGGATTTATTTTCTAAACATTATTAATTATTTATACATGAAATTATAAATATTATGAATGCCTATTATGTTTAATTTGTTTTTATTTTGAAGTATTTGTCTAAATAATTGTGTTTTACAATGGTGTTTATTATTATTATTATTTTTTTTTTATACCCTGTATACAAAATTTCTACCAGAAAGAGTGCTTCGATTTCAACATATTGTACCTTATCTTTTCGCAAATTGGATCAAGATGGTACTTTAGGGAGGTCATTTTCTCAATAGTTATTTAATGTCACGGGAAAAACCACCGAAAAATTACGAAAAAACGCTAAAAATGGGGTTTTAATTTCTAACGCTTTGTTTATCACCATAGAAACGAATAATAAATTATAATATCATAATATTAATTGAACTTACATGATAAAATAAATAATAACAATATAAAATATTGTAACGTCACGGAATTTTGGCCCTCTAATAAATCATTTATAAATTATTATTATACAATTATTAACATGTACCGCGCAAAAAGAATTATCAATAACATCAGCAATATTATACAATATGTTCTTCTAATCAACTCTGATTTAAAAATATATGTGCATCCATTTAATTGTAAATATAGTTACGTCATTTTAGAAAAATTTAATTGTATTAAATACCTAGACCTCGGAATTTAAAATCCCTCGGATTTTGTATGATTACCCGTTGAACAATGATCGAAATTGAATAGACAAAATATTTTTTCCCAATCGTCCGTTATTAGAGACGATTATAGATTTTATATAAAAAATGTGAAAAGTGTTCAAATTTTTTAACAGTCAAATAATCATTGCATGTTTAATGTTCATACCTAAGGGTCCCTTAAACATGATTTAGTGGCCTATGATTGGTCCATTAAATTTTATTGAACCATTAATGTTTCATGCAACCCGGTATAAATATATCAAGCTGTAAAATGTGGCTCTGGTTCAAAAAAATAACTCATCGTTCTAAACCATAATATTATATAATAATAATACACATCCATCTATCCAATCAGAATCTATAATAATATTATATTTATAAATAGAATAAATATTATAATATAATGAGTTATCACAAAGAGATCAGATTTTAAATCCTACATTGACAATGGAGTTATAGTAGGTATATATTTTATAGTTGCTGACTATCGGTGTAATTAATCGATATGAACACGTTATAATGTACCGATACATAAAATAAAAATACAATAATAGTGAGTTTCTATGCATCTGTGTTTAGGCTATAAATAGAATAAATCAATTCATCCAGCACGTCGATGAATGTAAACAATATTATGACAACGCAAATTATAATAAATATAAAATTATTTAATCTCGAAGAGCTGCGAGTGACTCCGTATAAGCTTTTGTCAAGTAGGTATCTATAAATTTTTTATGCGCGTATCGGCAAAGATGATAAAGGATTATAAACTAAATCACAATATTTGTCATTTTTCCGTCGTTGTATACAGTAAATAGAGATCTACTTCATTAAGTTGAACTTTGACACTTAGTTTTAATGGTAATGGCAATACCAAACTAATTTTTAATAATCATAACATGAGTCGAAGACTTTGCCTTTAAATTCCCTGCAAATTAAATATTATGATCAAATATAGCACTTGCCCGTATTAATAAATTTTATTTGAGTATATTAAATATAATATTATTATGGCGTGGATTCTCGAGGTCAGTTTAAGTTTTCAATGTTTACATATTATTATATTAGTCAAAAAGTGGAAATTTACTTACTTTAGTTAAAACCAAGTTAAAAAGTATTTTATTTCTTTTTAACTTACAACTAGTTAGATAACTTACTAATTATTTAATTTAACAACTAAAATAGTAAACAACATAGGTATCTGTAATACCTAATTACTTAAGCTTTAACCAATAATCTGAAAAATCATATGTTGATAATTATCGTATTTAGACATACCTGATATTTAGGTTTACACAATATAACCCATAATATATTATAACGAAATATGAATTATATCATTACAATTAATCAATATTTATTTTGTTCAATCGCTCTGTATAATGCAATGATTTTAAATAAAAAAATAATAACGTATCACGTATTACTTGATATTTTTTCTCTGCAATGAATAATATATATGAATCTATATGTATTTTTTGGAAGGGGGGGGGGCTGAGGAAGGTTACCATGGTCTCAATAATAAATTGTATAAGCGTTACAAAAATCTGCCTCTAAGAAATTGGTCAGAAAAAAAAGTTTTTAGCCAACCCAAAAACATATTTATGTTAATAAACAAAATAATATTAATAGTTTTAATAATGTCGTTGACACAACCTTGTAATGGCCTAAACCATAAAGTATCAAAGTTATACCAAGTTTGTCGTATACAAAATCTTAACCATAACCAATAATATCAGATGAATAAAAAAAAACCAAATTTAACCATTCTTAAATTAGTCAGTCTTCTTCCCAGAGGTTTAATCTACACACAAACATTCATACCAAGCTGAACCCGTGCACTCCATTGTCCGTAAAAAATTGCAACTTAAAAAATTATGATTGTTCAACTGTTTTTGGGTGTAACTTTCTGCAATGTTCAATAAATTGATTTGGTATTAACTTGTACCTGATCAGCCCAAATAACCGATAGAAACCAATAATAAATAAATACTAATTTCTACTGTAGACTGTAACCAATGGCAAATATTTAAAAATAAATAAAAATAAAATTGCCAATTTCCATCGTGAACCTCAAGATCCCTGTTTGAGCACCTCTTTAAAATGCAAATTTCGATAAATCCTTTCTTAGTGCTCGATGAAATTATTATAAAAATCTATCCTCAGGAAATACATTTTTTTTTAATTCCAGTAGAAAAATCTTACGAGAAACTTTGTAACCTTAGGTATGAACATTAAACATACAATATTTCTCATAAGTTTTATATTAATTATTCAAATCTACTTAGTACCTTTTACTCAAATCGACATATTATAACTTGATTAAACTTTAGGTAGGTACTAGGTACGCTACAAATGGCAATCTAAAAAATGTGTATAATATTAATAACAGTTTCCGAATAAATATATTCTAATAAACACCATCGTTTCAATATAAGAACCTCACTTGAAACTACTCGAAATTATATTACTATAATTCAAAAGACATATTATGCGCAATATAAAAAGGGAATTATAAGCTATATAGTATACCAGTACACGTATATTTTATTTTATTTGAACTTCAATCGCTCGTCAAAAAATTACATATTATGTATATGTTTTTTTCAAATCTAAAAAGTCTGATGTGACAAGGCGTATGTTTAGATGGGTTATTATTAATAATGTAATTATATTATGTTATAATTAGCTACTTTAGTTTAAACTTTAAACTTTATAGTAACAATTGAATGCACCACCTAGATTCACTTTCCCATCGAACAAGATACTGTCGAAGAAAATCGAAGCAGTTTTACTGCCCAAACGATGGTGACTCCAAATCAACTAAAGTTTAATAAATAAAATATTGACGTATTACGGTGAATTCGGTTGTCTATAATATATAAACAAACTGTAGAAATCTATTTTGAATAGCCTCTGATTCTTTAACTAAGCCTAATTGATAATGAGACTAAAGAGTAGATATATTATAGATATGTATCAACTATAATATAAAGATTCAGTGTAATGTTCATCTATATTCGGTGTTTTTGTTTTAAAGTTACACTATAACAAACAAAATATATTTTTTCAAACCTGATTTTTTGTAAAAATGTTAATGTTTCCTTAATTTTTTGTTTATTTATCCTGATGTTTTTTGCACATTTTCGTGATTTTTTCACCTATTGTCAAAATTCGAACTTTAGATGCTCATAAAAAAAATGTGTGTGTATGTATTTTTAATATTTTTCAACTGCAATTGTAACAATATATCAGGAATCTTGTATTACATTTTCATGCTTTGTGACCCAATGTCTACAATTTTATTGGCATTTATAGAAAAACTAAACTGAAAAAATTGAAAAACGTCCGCAAAAAGCTCAAACAACGAGTCAAAATATTAAATTGATAAGATAAACATATAATATAAATTTCAAATGTCTACGGTTATTCGTTTTTTAATTACCACAAAATAACACGAAATAATTTGACATTCTTATAGACATTTTCTGTTTGTTAAAGTTAGATAACTTAATAAGAAATCATGTAAACCTTTTGTCAAAATTTAATCTTTAAATGATTATAAAAAAAAATTGTGACTATATTTTTAATATTTATCAAATGTCATTATAACAATAATATATTAAGATCCTTGTATTAAATTTAGGTTGAGTAGTTTTGGAGTTCATTGCACGCAAACTCGTTATACCCCAATCGGAAATTAACAACGAGCTCGGTACTACGCCAGTACTAATTTATACTAACGCGCTAGGTACTGTCAGATAGTACCTACTGGTACTAGTACTGGTATTTGTCTGGGATGATAACGCTTCTCTGTACTGACATTACAGTACTTACTCACTACTCAGTAATGATATTACAGTACTTAAATAATATTGACATTACAGTATCTAACTACGTGAAAAAATTCGATTTGAGAAAAAAATGCAAAATTTTCTCGCTACCACCACCCTAACAATGATTTCCTACCTAATGCCTAACCAATTGAGACACCTACTTAATTATTAATTAGTGCCGATATTTTAGCATTTAAGCTGCTATTATGCTGCACTGCGATGTGTATATGGTTTGTGTGTGTGTGTGTGTGTGTGAGTGGGGGGGGGGGATAGTCTCAATCGAATCTGGCTTTAAACAAAAGTGGGAGGGGGAGCTTAGAAAAAACTAGAGTATCCAAGGTACTGAGATATTTCAAATCCAAAATACAAAATTATCGACTACCCAACCGAAAATTGTCAATGGGGCAAGGGCGGATCCAGTGATATTATTATGAAGTAAATGGCTAATGTCCATGCCGCCCGCCCATTTCACAAAATACGGAGTCCTGGAATTACGATAGCAATAATAATAATAATTATTATTATTATTATTGTAATACCTACTACGTTTAGAGTTGCGCCGAAAACCAAAATCGATTTTGTGGAAAGCCGAAATAGCGTAAAAATTCCCGTTTTTCCTTAAAATGTTCATGTTGTTTTTCCCAGCGCTTTTGAAAACTATTGAGAATTTTAAAATTTTACTACCGAATGCACCAACTAGATTCACTTTCCCATCGAACAATAGATACTCTTGAAGAAAATTGAAGCAGTCTTATTACTTATTTTATTGGCCTTAAACCCGATAAATAGTGTTTATTAAGAAATAAAATGTATGTATATACTTAGAAAAAGAACAGAAAAACAGTAGTTAAAAACATTTTTTTGGAACCCCTCCTCCCTTGAATAAATCCTGGTTGCGCCACTGTGACCTGTAATGACCCTGCATTCGTGATCTTCTCCTTAAAAAAAATAAAAAACAATATATTAATTTATAACTATTATAATAATATAATGAATATATAAAAAGTGTGTTTTACATGGACATATTAATTGAATATTTATAAGTGTATGTAATACAGATGTGGCACGAAAAGTCGACAGGTTAAATGTTAAAATGTCGACATAAAAATATCGACAGTCGAAATATCGAAAAGTACGAAATGTCGACAGATTAAGAGGACGTTACATCGCGGATTTGTTGTCTCCGTCTTACAAGTGCGTAACATATATAGCAATATATGTACGCTCAGCATGACACGGCGTTTATCTCCGTTGGTTTAAAAATTAGTGCGAATTGACCTATCATAAAATTTAAAGGTAAGATAA
>NC_042493.1:95906857-95909709 GCF_005508785.2 Acyrthosiphon pisum
TTGGTTCTGAGCCCACGATACTTTAATTTTAAAGCGAGTTATGTGTATTTTAAGTATTTTAATATACTAAAAAGCTTACAACATTGCCAAGACAATATCAGGGTAATCTTACATTTAAAAATTTTATAATAGTTCAATCCATTCCAATTTTTAAACTAACGGAGGTAAACGTTCTGCTGGGCGTACAAATTGCTATGTTACGCACATGCATGACGGAGACAACAAATGTCGCTGGCCGGTTTAACTTCCTCTTAAATGTCAGTACTATTGTATAAAATGCTATAGCATTGCTATGATAGCAATATTATTATCTTGCTTTATACAACACTGTACCTAAACGATTAACATAAGACGTTACACACTCATGTATTATCTCCGTTTTATAAATATAAAACATAGCAAGTATGGTTTTGCGAGGGTAAGAACTCAGGCTGAAATCCAAGTTAAGGGGGTTGCAGCACGCTTATTTTTCATACGTTTTAGACCAATAAGCGGTGGTAAATTACACGTACTTTGGAATGTCCAATTTCAATTTTTTATACGTGAATGAACTCATTGACAAAGTAGCTAAGCTTCTTAGAAAGTCGATTTTCAATTTAAAATTTAAAATTACCCTAATATAACCATTTTTTTTTTCAATCCCATGAAATAATTGCATTACATTTGTATTTATTTTGGACACATCTGATTTTAAGGGGCCTCGCCATCGCATTGATTTAAGGAGAATCATTTAGGCAATTTCTAATCTCGTTGTCGCCACCTGAGGTCTATGTGTTAGTCGTAAATGATTATTAGTGTGTGTGGTGTCCATGCGGGTCAATTGTAGTGGTACGGAGGGCTCTCGCACGCACTCGCACGCACATGTCAGTGTGTAATATTGTGATCGTGAAAAAAATGTTTATTTTTCACTCAAACACACGATTCTAATTCCAATACAACGTCGTAACGATTAACTCGATTTGCATTCTGACAAAATATTCTTTTTTTCCACAACATCTACGAGGCATCGGTCGAGGTACATTTTTAAAATTGTATTTAGTTAATTAAATATTTAAGTTGGAAATTCTGAATTTTTTTGATTTTTCTACAATTTTTATTGCATTTTAAATTACAAAAATTAAAAATGTGGCCCGACCGTTTCCTTGTATATATTACGGACAATCCGAATATTTTTTCAAAATAAAAATCGTGATAATTGTCGGCCCGTACCGTTGGAATTGGAGACAGTAGTTTTTGACAAAAAAAGACGTGGTAGCGAGGCCCCTTAAATTAAATAAAGTGATTCCTAAGAAGCATAGTCTAGAAGTTTATAAATTCAACATTTTTTTCGAAATTACAATCGAACTTCGGGAAGTATGATTAATTTACTACCGCTTTTAGTAGTTTTTATAGTCGTGCAAACAAGAGTATTATATTTCATTTTTCGCGATGTAATGACGACATGTGCGTGCGCGTGTGAGAGTTTTTTCCTGCGCGGTTGCCCGACTCCGACGGGAAAGCGATTCTCGGACACAATCAGCAGATATGGATTACTGGATAGGTATAAAAGAATAACTAATAGGCAATTATAATATTTTTCCAAAATTAAATACAACCAATATATTATAATTTATAAGGAATACAGAGCATAATATTATACTACATAATATGAATCATTTTATTTCGACACTATAGTGTATACACTCTGATCACTGATCAGTCAAGTTGTCTGTAAGTTTCCGGTGGTTTGAGCTTTTTTTTTCATTATTTTACAAAACGGGTAAAGATTGGCGTTTTGGGCGAAAAACTAGGTGTAAGTTACCTAGCCTAGGTTAAAAATGTTCTTATTTTGTTTTAATTAAAAAACGAATGACTGTAGATACCTGAAAATTTCACTAGGTAAATGTTTATATTAGCATTTTCTATACACATTATTCGAATTATTAATTCCAAATAACTAACATAGGTACTGTAAATGACACATATTAAAGTGTACGTCTACTGATTAAAAAACGTATTACTTATTTATTTATTTGTTTACTTTAAATTGTAGGTAACTACATATCTTAATTCATATTCATATAACTATAACATTGTTGTACCATCATGTATGACAATACGTTATGCCTGCAGTGCGGGCCTTTCATAATTGAAATTCATATAGGTACAAATGTGCGTATTATCATAGTTACAATTTTAATAAAAATATTACTAAAATATTATTAGTATCTAGGTACCTAATATAAATATTTGGACTTCAAGTTTCAATAAAAAAATATTAGAAGCTTATAATTTTTAATAGAATATATGAGTTTTTATCGATCAAAATGTTAAATCCTGAGTGCAGAGCGTAGATTTTGGTTATGTTGTTATTTCTTGTTTTGTAAACACAAACCAATCTTAATAAACTTAAAATATAGATAGAGAATAATGTGGTAAATATTTTAGTAAAAGAACATTTTTTTTTCACTTTTTTCCTTGGTTACAAAAATTCGTATAATATACTATATTATATACTGAATATATGTTCTGCTCAGTATCATTGAATCGAAGAAAATTATATTATTAATAGCTTATCTTTCATTTAAAATTTAAAATACTATAAACGATAAGCAATCATTAATTATCTGGTCTTCGAGAAGGCTGTCTAGCATTTTAGATTCTGAGTGGAACGATAAATGTATTGATTTTACAATGATGTGTGTTTTTTTTTAAATTTTTTTTTGTGTCTGTGTACACGATAAGTAGTCGAAATAATGCTTCGATTTTCAACTTCAGTATCTTGTTCGATTGGAAAGTGAATATCGTTGGTGCTTGGGGAGGTCAAAATTTAAAATTCCCAGTAATTTTCAAAAGCGCCAAGAAAAACCAAA
>NC_042493.1:95910853-95912157 GCF_005508785.2 Acyrthosiphon pisum
CCATTATACAGTGACCCACTTGTAACTACAGTACAGCAGAGCGACATCCACTTACCCACTTTTTTATTAATTGTATTATATTTTTAAATTTATAATGGGTAAGTAGTACACTAAAACAAATGAATGTACATGAAATACTTAATACATGACTGGTTGTTTGTATTCGCATTTTCTATAAATGATAAAATTTTCAAAATATTTTGAATTATTTTAAAGTGTTTAGTAACATTTTAAGTTTCCAATTTTATTTATATAAGCTTTTAAAAAAGCTTGAAAATTTAATGCAAGGCTCCAACTATATTGTATACTATACTATATATAATTTAACACTATTCATTACAGTCAATGAGTGAACCACTTGTAATCTGATGTACGGCAGAGCGACACCCACTTGCCCACCTTTTTAAATTTATATTTACAATACTTATATTTCCGAAGTACCTTCACTAGATGGTGTAATATATAAATAACATACCCTTATATACTTAAATAAACTTACTATAAAATATTTACTATATAATACGCTAATTAATTATCATTATTATGCTAATTAAATTATGTTATAGTCATATATTGTCTCATATTAAACGGTCTTAAGAATTTTCATATCAGTATTTTTTTTATAATATTTAAGCTTTAAAGTTATTATTTTCTGTAATAATTTTGACAAAAAATATTGATCAAAGTATTGAGAATGTATATTAATTAAAGTTTTAATTTTAAATGTAATTTGGCCTAGGTATGCTAACATAAACAGTTTTAATTGAAAACTGAATCATTACTTTATTGAATATTAGGTTACCTATATATTTTAAGTCAATATTGTAGATTATACTGCGTAATAAATGTGCAATATTATTATATTATGTTGTTGTGTTTTTGTTAGTAATGTGTTTAGAAATTAAATTGTATTTATATTTTTATTGCAATAAATGATAAATCCAAAGACTTTAATACCAGTGGCGTACACAGAATTTTCATAAAATTGATTAAAAAATAAAAAAGTCATTATTTTCAACTCTTATTTTTTTGGTTTTTTCTCTCCAAATCAATAATAGTAATTAATTTTGTATGATAAAGGTAAATGACCATCTAAAACCCATATCATGTGTAGGCCACTATATCATACAGTGTTCAACAAAGACACATAGTAGTGTCAAAAGGACCATATAATGTAGAGTTAAATATTTCTAGCAATCTAGCCTATTCTATGTATTCAAAATGATTAAAAAATAATTATGTGATGAAAATGTTTTTTTTTTTTTTGTAAAAAATGGCTTTTTGAAGTTACCTTATAGTTCTTC
>NC_042493.1:95912207-95945669 GCF_005508785.2 Acyrthosiphon pisum
GGGTACTTGAAACTTCTAAAGTATACTATTATATATCTATGATAGTACCACGGTTTTTTGTTGATGTATAACGCGTTATAAGTACTAATAAATATTATGATATGATTAATTTGGAATTTATTATAGGTACCTAATATAATATTATGTCTTATACCTAGACTAACATACCGTCTCCGCTCAGAATCGTTTTTCTTATACAATGATATTATATCATTGAATTCAAATTTAATACCATCCATTATACAGTGACCCACTTGTAACCTACTGTACAGCAGAGCGAAATCCACTTACCCACCTTCTTTTAGTTTTTTTTTCTATAAATATCAATAAAGTTTTATCTGTTGGGCCCAAAAGTGTAAAAATTTAATACAAAGCTCCTGATACATTGTTACAATATCAGTTGAAAAATATTAAAAATACATAGGCACAATTTTTTTTTATAAGCATTTAAAGATTGAATTTTGACAAAATCTCGAAAATAATTATCAATCATTGTAATTATTAAATTATAAAATATTCAGTTTTTATAGCTAAGGATTGCAAATTTAAAACAAAGGTTCTCATATATAGTTCATACTGTAACTAAAAAATATATGAACACAGTTATTTTTTACAGACATTTTAAATTCAAATTTGGACGAAATTACATATTGAAATCAATATTAACGATCTTGGTTTTTGTTGTGATTTAAAAATATTATTCGGTGATATATGAAACTAAAAAATCAAAATATCAAAATATTATGGCCTATCCGTACAATCTACCATAGTACCTATAAGGAATAAGAAGTATGCTCAATGATAATTGATAAGACTGTGCATATTTTTTTTTCTGTGTCTGTCATCACCTTTTAGGACAGTAAAAGTGCTTGGATTTTCTTCAACAGTATCTATTCTGATAGGGAAGTGGATTTAGTTGGTACTTTGGGGGGTCAAAAGTAAAAATCTCCCAGTAGTCTTCAAAAGCGCCGTGAAAAACAAAAGAAAAATTTAGGAAAATTAAATTCCACATAATTTAATAGCATAGATATTAGATATGTATATAATTATATGTCTTAAACCTAGACTGACATACCGTCTCCGCTCAGAATCGTTTTTCTTATACAATGATATTTTATCATTGAATTCAAATTTAATACCATCCATTATACAGTGACCCACTTGTAACCTACAGTACAGCAAAGCTTGACAATTTAATGCAAGGCTCCAACTATATTGTATACTATACTATATATAATTTAACACTATTCATTACAGTGAATGAGTGAACCACTTGTAATCTAATGTACGGCAGAGCGACACCCACTTGCCCACCTTTTTAAATTTATATTTACAATACTTATATTTCCGAAGTACCTTCACTAGATGGTGTAATATATAAATAACATACCCTTATATACTTAAATAAACTTACTATAAAATATTTACTATATAATACGTTAATTAATTATCATTATTATGCTAATTAAATTATGTTATAGTCATATATTGTCTCATATTAAACGGTCTTAAGAATTTTCATATCAGTATTTTTTTTATAATATTTAAGCTTTAAAGTTATTATTTTCTGCAGTAATTTTATTTATTTATTTATTTTATTTGATTATTATAGTTGCTGTGTCAAAACTACTCGGGATTAATTCACAATATTTTAAAGACAAATATTATATTTTTACTTATATCTTAAAATACAATAAGTACCAGTATAATCGCTAATCGAACTTCTCGATTTTTAAAAAAAATCAAATTAAAGTAACTGAAGAATAACATTTTCTCCGAGAATCTTGCGGTACCTGTGCAAATATCAGAGCATTTTTACAGGTACTAATCGTGTTTACATAATATAGAGAATAAAATAATTACATACTTTGACATATTTTATTTATTTATAAAAATAAATCATCTAGACTGATTTTTATCAAATTTTAATTTTATTATTGTATTACATTATTTATTTTATAATAAACATTTAATTACAGATATCTTTTTACAGAATTTTAGATTATTTGACAGATGTCATTCAAATTTGGTTAAGTTACTCGTGTTAAAAAGGTCAATGTCTCTGATGCAGTATGACCAAATTAGGTTTGACATTTGCAACTTTGACAATAACCGATAGAAGTAGGTATCTATATAATTTAATACCTATATTATGGGCCTATGTCGGCCTTGCAAGCCACATAGATATTATCTATAGCCACGACATTTGCCATTTCGAAATCAATTAATAATATTTATAAATAAAATATAAGTTACTAACGTTATGATTTAGATGCGATTTAATATGATTATTAGTTATTTATAAAAAAAGTTAAGTTGTTTAATTATTAAAAATTTCATTTTTTAAATTTTAGTTTTTGACCGATAACAAACAAAAGTAATATTTTTTTCTGGGTAGCAGTTGCCTCCCCCGTGCACATAACCGGCCCGATAATATTTTAGCTGTAGGTTAGTTGTGGCCCGAGTAATTATATCGTTATTCATTACCTATGTGCCTATTGGCTGTTAACCTAATAATATGTACCTGTCAGATGCTTTTGGCTATGCATATAATGATAAACAAATAACTTTAAACGAAGTATTCAATACGTAGGTAAGGCAGGTTTTATCTTTATATAATATAATAAAGATAATATAGATTGTTTTATTGTATTATCTACTATAATATGACTTGCACATTGGATAATTTCAAAATGCAAAATGAAAATTGTCAAATCGTATTTAGTCCAAAATCAATCTTTGTTCATACAAGTTTGTATCGATTGTATAATAGTTTGTATAATATGTTACACGTATTTGAATATTTCGTCGAGGAATTTGTATACAGTGAAAAATCGAAGCCACTTATTATCTATGATGGTTACAAATTCCGTTTACATAAGACACTACAAGATGCTTTATTAAATTATCACCTTCAAATATGGCGAAGTAATCTGGTTAAGTACAGCGTACTACTTTCTATATTATGGAAAATGAGTTGTGTCTCTCCTATACATAAGTCAGATGACAAATCCGACGTTAAGAACTATAGACAGATGTCTGTATTGTACTATTGTCCCATCTAGCTCGACTTCGTGGATGTAAGATGTGTTACTAGATATTCAATCTGAAACATACATAAAATGCATAAGTAAAAGTGTAACAAGAAACTTTCATTAGAGAACAGATAAAAAACCTCGAGCTAAAAGAAATAGATAAATTTGATTTAGTCAAATCGTTGTGTTTTAAGTTTTTGCCAAAATATAGCTAAAAAATGTAATTACTATATTAATATTAGTATTATTAATTTACGAATATATTTTTTATTTATTTTTTGACATTATTATCATTATATATTATATTTTGGAAACGCAAAATATTATTACATATAGGTATTATATTATATTTTAACCAAAACAATAGCTAAAAATTAAATTACTATACGGTAAGTATTATTAATTTATGAATATTTTTTATTTTTTTTTAACATTATTATCAGTATATATTATATTCTAGAAACGCAAAATATTATTACATTAATTATTATATAATTATATACCTATTCTTGAAATAACAAAAATATTAATATACGACAATACTAGAAAATATTACACTTCGGCTACTTTTGCTCTTGATTTACAAAAATTTACTATTTTATAAAACTAAATTACAAATTGCATCAAAATCTATAATTATTGAAAATAATAAAGTACATATTTTTTGCTTTAATTTTACTCTACTTTAAATTATTAATATTTTTCTTATTAATAAACATACCTAATAGAATAAAATAAAAAATACTAAAACTTGAATTTGAGAAATAAAATAAAATTTTCAATCATTTAAATTGATTAATTTAAAAAAATACATTGCAAGACTAATATTACCTACACAATGAATAAGAGATCTTCATAGTTTTATTGGATATTAAAATCATGCATATAATAATGTAAGAATTGATCATTAAGTACAGTTACAATAATTAAGATACATAATCATATTATCAAACAACAATGATTTAAAATAATAAATGTTTTTTTATTAAAATTAATATTTAATATTATAATATTAATAATATAGCATTATTTTAAGGAGAATCATTTAGGCAATTTCTAATCTCGTCGTCGCCACCCGTGATCTATGTGTTAGTCGTAAATGATTATTAGTGTGTGTGTGGCGTCCATACGGATCAATTGTAGCGGTACGGAGAGCTCTCCACGCACTCGCACGCACATTTCAGTATTTAATATTGTGATCATGAAAAATTTTTATTATACAGTACGTCGCAACGATTACTTCGATTTGCATTCATTTCAATTCTGAATTTTTTTGAATCTATTAAAATATTTATTGTAATTTAAATTACAAAAGTTAAAAATGTGGCTCGACCATTCCCTTGTATGTCATATTACGGACAACCCGAATATTTTTTCAGAATGAAAATCGTGATGGTTGTCGACACGCATCGTTTGAAATAGAAACAGTAGTTTTTGAAAAAAAAGACGTGGTGGTGAGGCCCCTTAATACTATTTAGACGGGAGTGGGTGTCGCTTTGCTGTACAGTACGTTACAATTTACAAGTGGGTCACTCTAATGGACGGTGTTAAATTTGAATTCAATGATATAATATTAATGCATGAGAAAAATTATTTTGAGAGGAGACGGTCATGACGCCTATGTTATTACTAAGTATATTTGATGATATTATTGTGAATAAATTAATTTAAATATAACCTATTTACGTGGAACCTGTTTTAAGTTTATAATCCTAAGCTTTAAAAGTTAAACATTTTATAAAATTTTAACAACAAAATAATTATTAAATTTGAAATTTGATACATTTTGTCAAAAATTGAACTCTATAAGCTTATACAAAAAGTACCTATATAAAATTGTGCCTATTTTTAAACTGCTATTGCAAATATATATCAGGAGCCCTGTATTAAATTGTTACACTTTTTTATTCAACAAATAACGTTTTATTGACATTCATAGAAAAAAAAACTAAAAAAATGTCTGAAAAACTGAAAATGTCCGTAAACAATTCAAAACAAATCAAAATTTCACAAAAATATTGTGAATTTGCGCTCAACTTTTTTTCAACTTCCACTAACTTAAGAGGAACGTATTGTATCACATTTTCAAGTTTTTTGACCGAACATAAAATATTTTATCGACAATAATTTTGAAAACGCTAATAAAACTCGAAATTTCCTTACCCCAGAAAATTGTATGGTGCATAGAAATTGCTAATATAAACACCAAGTGAAAAATTACATTACATGTAGCCATGTAGGTATCTACAGTAATTTTTTTGAGTGACCAAAAACCAAAATCGTTTTTGTCTAAAAATGTATTGCGTAAAAATTCCAGTTTTCATTATTTTGTTTTGTTTTTCCTGGCGCTTGTGAAAACTGCTGAGAATTCCAAATTTCGACATCCCCAATGCACCCACTAGATTCTCTTTCCCACCGGAAGAAATACTGAAGTTGAAAATCTAAGCATTATTTCGACTACTTGTGGTGTAAACACACAACAAATATATATAATAATAACATAATAAAAAAATTAAAACACACCTCATTGTAAAATCATTACGTTCATCGCTCCGATCAGAATTCAGAAATAAAAAGGTAACTCAGTAAAAAAAAAAATAGTCTACTTAAAGTAAACTACATTTTTTAATTAGTAGGCACTTATGAGGATTACATAAAGAGAGACTGAGTTGTTTCTAATTTCCTAAATTTATAAAAATAAACAATTTTATTGAAATTTTTTCAATATTCTTTAAATTTTACATTAAACCACCAATTTTTAGATTATTGAAGTATACTTTGGCACATTGCTTTATAATTTACGAATTTATATTTCATCTGTTTGTCCGTTATTTATTTAATGTTGTCAATAAATGTTGTGTTCCTGGTTGCTATGATAGCGCTACTCGGAAAAAGCCATAGAGTTTTCACTAAACAGACATTCCAAGGTATATGAGCAAAATTTTAAACTATCTGATATTGTTTTCACATGGGGGTTTGGGGAAAGTACCTACAGCTATCAAATTTCGGTATCTTCCACTATAACAGAAAAAAAGTTTTTGTAGTTAGTATATTCATTTTTAAAATGTATCAAAACAGTAATTTGATATTTCTTCTAGTACGTAGGTACCTACCAATTGTAATTATTCTTTATTACTTAAGGGGACGTTACAGAGACATTTGTTGTCTCCGTCTTACAAGTCTAACATAGCTAACTTTGGCGCTCAGCAGCACAGAAATAAGAAGTATGATCAACTCGAGCCGTGTTTTCGTCCTAGCTCACGCATGTGCATCGCCTTGTATTTTTGTGCATACTGCATTGCATAAGATTAAATGTATACTCGTGACGTCGTCTAGTGTTTATTATTGGTTGCCTATATAAATTGTACATTGTCCCTTAAAAAAATATGCGCAGTCTTACCACTGAGCATACTTCTTATTCCTTATTCTATGCTCAGCATAAAGCGTTTGTATAAAAATTAGAGCGAATTGACTTCTTATACAATTTAAAGGTGAGATTATTATCTAGACAATGACATACTGACATAGGCTTTTTAATATAATTTAATTTTAAAGTGAGTTGTGTGTATTTTGAAAATTGTAAGCTGTTTGTACAATATCTTAAAATACTCATAACTCGCTTTAAAATTAAAATATAATAAAAAGTCTATTTCATTGTCTACATAACAATCTTAACTTTCAATTTCATGAGAGGTCAATTCGCACTAATTTTTAAACCATCGGAGATGAACGTGTCTTGCTGAGCGTAAAATTTGCTATGTCACGCACTTGTAAGACGGAGACAACAAAATATGTCCGCGATATAACGTCGATATAACGCGATATAACGCGATTAATCTGTCGATATTTCGATTGTCGGCATTCTAGCCTGTAGATATTTTTATTGTCGACATTTTCACATTTAACCTGTCGACGTTTCGTACCACATCCGTTTTACACTTATAAATATTCAATTGATGTGTCCATGTAAAAAACATTTTTTATGTTATATTCATTATATTATTACAATAATTATAAATTATTATATTGTTTTATTTATTTTTTATTTTTAGGAGAAGATCACGAATGTAGGGTCATTGCAGAACAAATATTTATTAGATATAATATTAAATAAGAAATATCAAATCATATTTTGCTATAATATAGATTAAAAGTAAATATATATTTTACCTATGATTTACCTGCCTAAATGAAAAACGGTCTTAAGAATTTTCATATCAATATTTTTTTTTTTATAATATTTTACTTTCAAGTTAGGTATTGTTTTCTGTGATAATTTTGACAAAAATTATTGATCAAAGTATTGAGAATATATATTAATTATAGTTCTAATTTTAAATGTAATTTGATCTATGCTAACATAAACAGTTTTAATTAAAAATTGAATTATTACCTACTTTATTAAATATTGTGTTATATAGTTTAAGTCAATATTGTAGATTATACTGCATTATGAATGCGCAATATTATTATATTTTGTTGTGTTTTTGTTAGTAATATGTTTAGAAATTAAATTGCAATAATTTTTATTGCAATACATGATTTGTCATACCAGTGGTGTACACAGGATTTTCATAAAATTGATTAAAAAATAAAAAACTAATTTCAAATTAGTGAACAGGTTTGTTAGTTAATGTTGTATAGGTACCTATATAAAATATATATTAATATATTCTATTCAATTTCATAACTTTTAATATACTATCAATATATAAGTATAATTTATCAGGTACCTAAATGGTGCAACAATGATAGGTATCAAAAATTACCATAATTATTTAACAGAAAAGAGAAATGGTGATGAATTAGAACCTTTAGCTAAACATACACGTAGAGACGTTTGGTGAAAATATAATTATTTCAATCACAATAATATTAATATATTATTCATGATTTATGCAAACACAATATCTTAATAGTCATTGAATTCACATATTTAAATTTAAGTTATTAGTTATTAGGTGACATATATATATAGCTCAACTGAACAAATTATCGAGTCAGTCATACAGAGTACCTACTACATACTCATTACCCATTAAATGGGTAATGAATAATGATTGATAAACTAAAGTTATGTGAAAGTGTTATTGAATTATATTTATATATTAATTAGAGTATTAATTTAATAATTTGTACATTTATTGATTTGCATTGTATATTATTGTTTAATAAACAATAATAATAATTTAATGATTAAACTTTAAATTTTTTGTCCAGGATGTCAGGGGGTTTCCCGTTTGGGAGGGAAGAAATGTTAATTGAATCGGGAATGAAAAGGTACGTCCTAGAATTATTGTCACCATACTCCTCGCGCGCAAAATACATCAAAACAACTAATAGCTAGTATCTACATAGTACATATCTAATTTTTTCCAAACTTGAGCTTAAAACAACGTCTATAAATAAAACTGTATATCAACATATTTACATATATAATATTTTTTAGATTTTCTGATTACAATATAAACTACCAAAGATCTATTAACTAGTTAATAGGTATATGTAATGGTATATATGTGCTACTTATATAAGAAACCTTGTTATAAATGTTCAATCCTTAGCAATAAAAATAGAGCAATTTATATATGTTTGTAAAAAAAAATTATGTTTAAGTATCTTAAACTATTTTTAATATTTTTGAATTGCTTTTATAACAACTTATGCGAGGAACGTTGTATTCAATTTTCATTTACATTTAGTGTCTATTATAAATGTTATACAATTGACTTCAAACATAAAGTTGATCTAAATAATTAAATGTGTTGCCAACACATGTGTAAGCGCAATCTGTATATTTTAAATTGTGGTACATTAGTATGTCATACTATTATCGTTTTGTTCTTGACTATGTTAGCTTGAGACTTAAGTCCAAAATTAAGATGTATAAATATGCTTCGATAGGTTAGGTTAATATAGTATTACACAAATTCTCTATTAACATTATTGAATATAATGTACAATGTATATTTATTAAATTTGCCCAAGTTACAAACAGTTAATAGCATATTAAGATATTAGATATTTTTAAAATTAAATATAATATAGTAGTTTAAAAAATTAAAACATTATATTAAACTATTTAAAACTTAAACAATTTATTTTGTAATTTTCTTTTCAAGAAATTGTACACCAATTACTCTGGTCACATGTATTATCTTTATCTGAAGGTGGTATAATTGATCGCGATGACTGGTTTGGTTGGACCCAATTTACATCTTTGTGAGTGTCAACAAATTTAGAAGTGCTGGATTCTAATAAAAATAAAAAATAATTAAATAAATGGTGAAAAGAATTAAAAAATTATGGTGCCAAGTAAAGAAGTAATATACTGAACATTATCAACGTAATTTATTTCAAAATCATCAATAATATTACACTATGAAAAAAAAATGTTTAATTTAAAACAAAATGTAATAATGATGAAATGTGAAATGAAATGTAATTTAGTAAAATTGTTTTAAATAATTTAAAACAATAGAATAACTTTGATATTTGGGTTATTAACATTTCCCATAGTCTTCATAGTTTGCATATGCTAGATATTGGAATTTATTAATTTATTTATTGGAAGACCTTTTATTAAAAAAAAAAAAATGTTTTTGGTTAATGATCATAGAGATTGAGAATTGGAATGTCAATACTTGGATTTTTTTCCAGTATTGCAAAAATAAAACGATATCCATATTCAAAAAATATATTGTTGAAGAAACCTATTTATTTATAAAAATTAAATTTTTTTTTAGTCTACAATAATAAATACTAACCTTTTGTATAAGAAACATGTTTTGTACCTCGATCAAGGCCTGAGGTATCTCTAGGTCTGCTACTTTCTCTTCCCATAGAGTTACTCAGGTCTCTATTCATGTTTTCGCTGTCAGCATTAAAGTTACTGTAAAAATAAAAACAAATTATCAATAGTTATAGTTAAATATTTAACAGATGACCAAAAAGTTATTGCACAATTGATGCAGATGAAAAATTTGTGAAAAATCGCATAATGTTTTGAACCTATTATTTTATGTTTAGCAAGTACAAAAATTAATAATATAGCAAACAAGGTTGTTCAATTTACTATTATAATATAATGAAAATTTATTTTAATAACATTCAATGTTGATCTGTCAGAACAAAATATTTCCATAAACTTTTAGTTTATTATTTACCTTGGTCTGATATTCATGGATTGATATGAAGAAATAACTTAGACAAACTAATAGCTTGTCAACCAAAAATCTACCTAATATTGGAACTTATATCTTAAGTATATACTGAATGTATTTTGTAAATTAGCAATACTTATAACAAATAACAATCTGCATTTATTTTTTAGTTGTAGTAAACTAAACATTTGAAAACACAACTCTCACTTAATTAATGTTAACTCCTGAACAATTCATGTCAATTATATTTATATTGTGTACAATTTAACTCTTAAAAATTGTTATGGATTAAGCCAATAAAAAAAGTTAATTTAAGCACAAATAAAATATGTATAAAATTAATTTTAATATTACTATTTCAATAAAAATAGTACAATAAGTCCAGCCAGTGTTTGAGAGTTTCGACCATACAATTTTAATGCCCTTATGGTTGAAAGACCAAATATCCCCTATCCTGTTTCTAACTATTTATATGTATAGCCGAGTAATATAAATAAATACATTTTCACAACACAGCAAATATATATATAGTAGTACTATTATACCGGTCAATTTGCCTTTGCATCGTATAATTAGGTATCACAGTATCTTGGTAAGCTGGTACAGTACTATGAATACTATGTAACCATTCTTTCACTATTCCCATTTGTTCTTCCATTCTTATTTGTTCAGGTTCCTAAATATAAATATTTTTAATTAGTCAAAAAATATTCTAGAATAAACAGATTAAATAAATACTTTAAGGTGTTCGTAATAATTTTCTATTAGAGCTTTAGCCTTAGAAATGCTTTTGACCGTGCCAACAATCACAAAACAAACATGACCCTCTTCACAAGGAATGGTAGGTTGTAGTTCATTATCACGATCAATTTCTATTCTGTGCTACAATAACAAGAATAAAAATATAACTGTTTAAATTGAAATACTAATAACAATAACTAACCATCTAAAAATTAAATAATATTATTTCAAAAAGACATAAATAACAATAATAATAATAATATTTTCTTTATTACGGAAATAAATTCCAAAATAGTTTTTTTTTTTCTATAATAATATTATGTATATAATATATATTATATAAGTACATTTTCGGTGATTTATATATAACAATAATAATAATATAAACAATAAGAATAATAATAGTAATTATAATAATAATAAAAGAAGAAATAGGTATTAATATCATACATTATAATATTTAAATTTATAAAATAAAAAACAAGATGAAATAAAAATGAGATATTTTATTATGCTACTATTGAACTATTATAGTAGGTACCTAATTTGTTATGTATTTCTTAAAACATTTGCCATAAACATATTTAAAGAATTACAAAAAAAATCAATATTTTTTATTGAGTTACCTGCGGACATTAAAATATTGGATGGAGAATTTTGCATATAATTTTTAGTTAAATGTTTTGTGTAGAATAAATTTGAGGATCGGTAGTTTATTGGATTTATTTTAAAATTTATATTTTGCAGTAATTCTGGACAATCAATCATATTATTTAATAATTTAAATAAAAACTTTAATTTAATTTGTATATAATATCAAAATTAGATTAAACTACTATACTTACTAGTATAGTAGTCTACCAACTAATGGGCGGTACTGGTTTGCGCACAAATACCGAAAAAACCACTTGTTTGGGCACAAAACTACCACTCGTTTGGAGACAGTTGAGCCGTAACTATACACATAGTTTGCACACAGTTACCTTTTAGACTTTAATAGTTTAATACCTTGCATATTAATATTTGTTTATTAATACGTAAATTATTAAATTACTCACATACATTTTCCTTCCCCCTTAAAGGGCTCAGAAGTCAGGACTGTCTATGAATGTATTCATAGGTGTGGTTAAAAATGCATTTTAATACTTGATAATTTAATATAATATTTCACTACTCTTTATCGATGATTATTAGTGGCCACATCAGATGAAATTATTTTCGTGTGCGCACACCAGTTGTACATTTAATATAACCGTGTGCGCAAACGAGTTCCGATTTCTCAGGTAAAAATTATAGATTGTGCGCAAACAAGTTGCAGCCCAACTAATAATAAAACCATTAAAATCATATTACAGTATATCCAAAACAATTAAAACAATATTTATTTTTTTTATTACAGCCTACAAATTATAATGATTTTTTTTAATTATAGGATTCTTTAGCAATAAGTAATATTTTGTGTACGATTTCTAAAAATGGAAAATGTTTCCAATCTCTTAAAGTCAATGAATTAAAAGGCTATATAGGAAAGCATTGTGTTCAAGTAAAAGAAAAATGTTAAATGCAATAAATATTGAGTCTTCCAAATTACTAATATTAAAAATAATATCAGGATAAATAAAATAACTCACCACTTCGCTGTTCTCAATGATATCTTTGATGTTACTACCATTTTTACCAATTACTTCTCCAATGAAATCTCTAGGAACTTGAAGAAATTCTTTTCTATATTCTAAAATTCTTCGAGCTTTCCTTAAAGCGTAATGATTCTAAAAAAAAGATTATTAGATATTTTTACTTAAGTTCTATAAGACAGACTTACATCTCCATAAATTTTAAAAACGCCAGTATGATTATTTAATTCAATATTTTTAATACCGTCAATCCCCCGAGCTCGTTCGATATTAGTGCCACGAGTTCCAATAGCCAAACCCATAAGTTCATTAAGTACATAAAATTCATCAGTATAAAGTGATGATGTAATATTTAGCTTAGAGCTTTCTAGTTGCTTGGCTAACTCTTCAGTTTTCTTAAGTAACATAACCTTTTTGTTAAGGTTTCTAAAGTGCATATCGGCTAACATCAATGCCTTTTCACTGGTCAATGGTGAACAAGATATAACACTCAACACTGAATGATCAGGATTATAGAACACTCGTAACGCTCCAATTGCTTTTTGCAGATCATTGTGGATACCATCGATTGTAGCACTAAAAGATTAAAGTATTATATAAATAAGTATTTTAAAATATGTGGGTGTATCAGTACACACAGCCGAAGTGAATACTTAAAGGATTTTTTAACATTTAGATTTATATTAATAATGTTACATTTGTTTTTGTAGATAGGAATACGTAAACGTAAGTATAGTGAGAGCGTCTGGTGCTCTAGTTTAAATATATATTCTGTGGCTCTGGCAAAGAGGTGGCCTCCATGTAGTTTGCAGTTACTGCCAGATGTAAACAGGTGTACAGTCATTGGAGGGTGACAATTCAAAAATACACGAGGAATTCATAATATCTGGAATAAAATTTGTTTAAAATTGAATAATTCTATTCTATGACCAAAATATATTTAAAAATTGACATTCAATTCATAAACTGTGTGTCTTATTGTGTCAATTCAAAACGACTGAAACCTTGTAAACTATGGCACACTAAAGACTAAAGCCAGGATTAAATAAATCTTCCATTAATTACGAATGATTGACGCAATCAAATTCTTTGGTAAAATTTATTTGCTTGTGTTATTCTGTAATCGGCCTCATTTCTTATTAATTCAAAACGTGGCATTACCAATTTATAATATTTTAAAGTGTTAATTAGATTTTGTTTTAAATTTAAGAGTGTAAATAACTATAATGAATTATTAAGTAGATAATTCAAAAAATATATAAAAATAAAATAAAATATTCATATTGTTATTTTAGGTTAAGTGTTATATACCGCAGTGTAGGTACAAACATATTTCAAGTACCTATTCAGTTTAAGTATATGATTAAACCTATTTAAAGTATTGATACATGTAATTTACGTGATAGTTTTTCTTAATTTGTGAACATTTTGATTTTTGACAATACCACCCTTCAATTACCATATTTGTACGGTATACAGTAACAACGTTGCTACAGTACATAAAATATATATTAATATTATATGTAAAATTTGTATTTTATCAATCAATTAAACAACTTCTAACGCTTTCATTCATATATTCACTTCTGGTGTGCGTACTGACCCATATTTATTTATTTTTTTTTTTGTAATACATACAATTCTCTGACATTTTCAGGTACAGGAATATCCAAGGTATAAAATGTATCGCCATTAATGTCACTACATTTGATTTCATCAGACAAAAATATTTCTGTAGCTGTTGAGTTGAAACACTTGGCAACCGACTGGGATAGTGGATTACTACATAACACTTGCTTAATTCTAATTATTTCTTTCCTAATTTGTTCACGTTCCTAAATATAAAAATTTCTAATTAGTTCAAAATATTCTAAAATACAATAGTAAATAATAATAATAATAATAATTACTTTAAGGTGTTCTAAATGATATTCTAGTAGAACTTTAGCATTAGATATGCTTTCTACCGTGCCCACAACCATAAAAAGAACTTGACCGTCTTCGTGAGGAATGGTAGACTGTGTCTCATCATCACCTACAATTTTTATTTTAATCTACAATAAGAAAAAAAATATATAAACTGTAAATTGAAATAACTAAAACAACTCTGAAATAACTAAAATAACTCACCACTCCGCTGTTCTCAATGATATTATCTTTGATGTCACTAATATTTTTACCAATTACTTTTCCCATGAAATGTCTTGGAACTTGAAGAAATTCTTCTTTATACTCTAAAATTCCTCGAGCTTTCATTACAGCGTCTTTATTCTAAAAACAAGATTATTAGATATTTTTACTAAGCTACAATAAAACTAACTTACTTCTCCATAAATTTTAAAAACACCAGTGTTTTTATCTAATTCAATATTTGTAATACCGTCAATCCTGCGAGCTTGTTCGATATTTGTGCCACGAGTACCAATAGCCAAACCAATGAGATTATTACATACATTAAATTCATCAGTATAAGGTGATGATGTAAACTGTAGTTTGGAATTTTTCAGTTGCTTTGCTAATTTTCCAGTTTTCATAAGCACCATAACATTTTGGTTCAGGTTTCTAAAGTGCATGTCGGCTAACATCAATGCTCTTTCACTGGTCAATGGTGAACGAGATATAACACTCAACACGGATCTATCAGGATTATAGAACACTCGAGATGCGGCAATTGCTTTCTGAAAATCTTTGTGTATTCCATTGGTTTTAGCACTAAAAGATTTAACATTGTTATTATTTAAAATATTTTTAAAACTGTGTTAAAGTTTAACTATTAAAACTGATAGTAAAATATCTTTTGAAGTGAATACTTCATAGGCGTCAGAAAACTGTTTAAACTAACCCCCGATCTCATCCAACATTATATTTAATATCATTTATATTATTTTATATGTTTTTTGATTACCTAGATATTACTTTTGAAAATTATTATAGGTCTACTATTGAAACAGTATAAAATTGTATTAATATGTATTTTAAAATACATAGGTATGATAGTACACACAGCCAAAGTGAATACTTAAATGAGTAATTAACAATTATTAGATTTATTTTAATAATATTATATTTGTTTTTAAATATTGTTTAGTGTAGAGAGGAATACGAAAACGAAAGTAGAGTGGCTGGTGCTCAAGTTTATATAAATTATATTCTTGACTCTTTTAATTATTTTTTTTTTCAGTTTTAGTATATGAATAAACCTATTTAAACTGTTAATACATGTAATTTAAAATTTTTTCTTAATTTGTGAACATTTTAATTTTTGGCAATACCACATTTTGAATTACCTCCCTTCAAATACCATATTTGTACAGTATATAGTAACAACGTTACTGCTGTACATTAATATAATATGTTAAATTTGTATTTTATCGATCAATAAAACAATTTCCAAAGCTACCATTTGTATATGGGCGTGTATACCCACATCGGTTTTTTTTTAATGTAATACATACAATTCTCTAACATCTTCAGGTACAGGAATGTCAAATGTATAATTTGTATCGCCATTACTGTCACTGCGTTTGATTTCATCAGGCGAGACTATTTCTGTAACTGTTGAGTGGAAGTACTTGGCAACAGACTGGGATGGTGAGTTACTACATAATTCTTGCTTCATTCCAATTATTTCTTGACTGAATGGTTCAAGTTTCTAAAAATAAAAATTTTTGATTAATTAAAATATATTCCCATATAAAAAGATTAAATAAATACTTTAAGGCGTTCTAAATGATATTCTAGCAAAAATTTAGCATTAGATATCCTTTCTACCGTGCCAACAAACATAAAAGGAACTTGACCCTCTTCGCGAGGAATGGTGGGTTGTGTCTCATCATCACCTACAATTTTTACTTCAATCTACAATAAAAAAATATATATATATAAACTCTTTAAATTGAAATGCTAATAACAATAACTAAATATCTAAAAATTATATAATATTAGGGATTTAAAAAATACATAACATACTTAATTAAGAGACACATTTTAAATGCAAAAAATATTGTGTTTGACAAATTACTAATATTAAAAATAATATATACATAAATAAATTAACTTACCACTCTGCTCTTGTCAACAATATCTTGGATGTTTCTACTATTTTTACCAATTACTTTTCCCATGAAATGTCTAGGAACTTGTAGAAATTCTTTTTTATACTCTAAAATTCCTCGAGCTTTCATTACAGCGTCTTTATTCTAAAAACAAGGTTATTAAATATTTTTACTAAGCTACAATAAAACTAACTTACTTCTCCATAAATTTTAAAAACACCAGTGTTTTTATCTAATTCAATATTTGTAATACCGTCAATCCTGCGAGCTCGTTTGATATTAGTGCCACGAGTACCAATAGCCAAACCAATGAGATTATTACATACATTAAATTCATCAGTATAAGATGATGATTTAAACTGTTGCTTGGAATTTTTCAGTTGCTTGGCTAATTTTCCAGTTTTCATAAGCACCGTAACATTTTGGTTCAGGTTTCTAAAGTGCATGTCGGCTAACATCGATGCTCTTTTACTGGTCAATGGTGAACGAGATATAACACTCAACACGGATCTATCAGGATTATAGAACACTCGAGATGCGGCAATTGCTTTCTGAAAATCTTTGTGTATTCCATTGGTTTTAGCACTAAAAGATTTAACATTGTTATTATTCAAAATATTTTTAAAACTGTTGAATTTTAACTATTAAAATTGATTATATGTATTTATATATTTTTTTTTTGTTATACTCACGTTTCTCTGACATCCTCAGGTACATCAATATCAAACATGTAAAATGTATTTCCATTAATGTGGGAATTTATGTTACTGCATCTTATTTTATCGGGAGAGACTATTTCTACAACTGTTGAGTTGAAATATTGGACAACGAACTGGGATGGCGGGTTACCACTGATAATTTTTATCACTGCCTTTATCCATCCATAATGAGGTTCTCTGACCAATTTTACTTCTATTTCTTGATTAACAATAAACTCTGTACTACATTGGTCATCTGACAAGGGGAGTCGAACATTTTCATGGTTGAATTGAGTTTCAGGATACCAACTAAAAATTATAAAATATGCATTAATATTTGGCAAGGTACTAATAATTTAATGTTTTAAAATTATCAAGGACTGCCTAATTTTGTGAACATCTATCGAAGATAGTTAATATTAGCTAAGCTCCTTTCCATTAATTTTGAAAAAATTGAAAATGTATTATTTAGGTATTTATTTGTTTATCAATCTAATTCAACAATTCAGAAGCCATCAAGAAGTGTTAAATTGAAAAACAAACAAATTAAAAAATACTATTTAAGGCTGTTGGATGCAGTGATTTTCTGTCTTTGTCTAATACACGTTGAACATTGGAATAACGACCAAAGCCAATGACAAAAAATATGGTACTTCTAGTTATTCAATTTAAAAAATTAAAAGATGTTTGAATTGGTTTACATGTTTACTTTGCATCGGTCGAAGTATTTTTTCAATTGTAGCAATATTTTGATGAGAATAAATATTTTACATTTTATAAATTTGTCAATTTTTAATATTAAATATATTAAATAAATATTAAAAATATGCTTCCGATGCAAAGTAAACTTGTATACAAATTCAAACATCTTTACATTTTTGAAATTGAACTAGGTACTATTACTACTATTTTACTACTACTGTAGTACTACTGACTTCCTATTACATATATATTTTGTAGTTGCTATTTAAAAAAAAAAAATCAACTTTAGGTATTAGATATTTGGATTAGTAGGTATAAAGTCTAATAAAATTATTTTGATATAGGTAACTGTATAATTTAATAAAAACCTGACTTAATAAGACATGATTATTTTAAGGGTAATCTTACTTTTTAAATAGGTACTAATTATTCATGGTAAAAAACAAACATAAGTTCTTAATTGTTTATGTACCTAACTACTTGTAATTTTGATTAAAATGCTTAAAAAAAGTATTATAATAAAATATAAATAAGAGATACTCACTTATTAGGGAAAGAAACTAGAACTTCTTTTTCCATTACACCCGTAACAAAGCCCTAAAATATATAAATTAAATTAATTAACATTCTCAAAAATTAATAATAATTTTAAATAGGTACATAAAAAATTGTAAGAATCTACAGATCTTAAACCAATTTAGTGGTAACAGGTAAATGTTAGGTAAAATATAATATATCAGTATATACTCCGTTCCAAAAGAGAATATTATAGTATATACTAATTGGCGACTGGCGGAGAGTATTTACCACACAAAGGCAGTTATTACCTGTGGAAGGAGAAAAAAGTGTGCAGAACTCATCATGAAGTGTGTAGCTAAAATGTTTGGCATTTCATAGGTACTATTCTGATGAAATTCTTACTAATTTCCTACTTTCCTACTTGTAATATGAAATTCCAGATGAAATTCTGATTAGCAAGTATAGGTACTATGTGGTTACGTGTACTACAAGTAGGTAGCTACTTACATTTATTATAATCCTTTATTTAGGGTCAATAAAATTAATCTTTGGTAAAAAATATGGATAAATAAATCTATTGGTACAATTTAGTTGTACTTATAAAAGATCTTTAAAAGAATTTTAAGTAAATCAAAACGAATCAAGTTTGCCACAATCATGTTAAGTGTGTTATATTAGTCTTGAGATTTAACAATTTGAAAACAATCTAGGTAAATAGCCAAGTTTTAAAAACGATTTTCATCAGTGCTCGGTTAATCATGACCAACTTCATAGACATATGCTGTAGATAGGTACCCCACATGATGGAGCTGAATCAACTAATTTATTTAGCTACATAGAGTCCCAATAAAACCTTTCAGAACAAATTGACTACCATGAAATTTAAAATATAATTTTAATTAAGTCTATGTTTAAATATTAACCGAGTTCTGACACCCTGTCAAACTCATATAAAAAAACGTCTCCTTCCCATTTTTACAGTCATAAGACTGTAACAAAAATGTCTAAATGATCGATTAAAACTGTTTTTTATATACTCTGTCCAAAAGTGTAATACTCACCGAGCTGCAACCCATTTCCGTCTGGTGGCGGGCACCTCCCATATAATGAGTGGAAAAAAGTACACTGAACCGATGTATTTTACTTTGACTTTTGAGACAGAGTATAATGTTAATTTGATAAATTAATAAGCATACCTAATGGCTAATACTAATATTATTAAGTACCTATAATATTCATCGAAGGGGCGGTGAAAATTCACTAAAAATTTTAAATAACATCAAAAAAGGAGGAGAACTTTCGAAAAGTGTAAAAGTGGATAAAAATATTTGTCCGAATTGGGTCTGAGTGGAGACTGGAGACCCAGTCGCACGCCGCCGACTCTACGGGGAAATCGCCGGCTGACGCTATTGCGGCAGTCAGCACTTTACAATCCCCACGCGAACTCACCTCGTAATAGGCGCCGTTCTCAAAGAGCACCTCGACCTTAATGTCGTCCATTGCTGCGTCGGGTGTGTGGTCTTGCTGATGACTCGTCGTCGCTTTTGCTTGTCTGAGTAACGGGTGGTGGGTGGCATATGCTATATGGCGGAAGCGTTGTCGGTGTCAAACAACGACGAGAAGTCCTCGGCGATGGCGACGGTGCGCTTAACGCGTATACAGCAAGGGAGTTGTTAGTACACACGGACGTCGACGTGAGTACGTCGTACGTGACCACTGACAACAGACGTCGACGTGATACGTCGTACACTCGTACGTGACCACTGACCACCACTGCTATGCGTGACCGTGTGTGCGATACGGCTTCGGCGGCGTCGCGGTGTACGCAGTAGTAATAAAAAATAATTACAAATATGATAAATAATAATTCTCTCCATTATTATCCATTGGCCGCTGCTCTTTGTTCGGTCGGTGAGTGAGTCAGTGATAGTAGAGAGAGTGAGAAATGCGTCCGAATGCGAGTATGCGACAATGCGATAAAGATTAAAGACATATTAAATATTTATAATATTTATTATAATATATAATTTATTAATATTATGATTTATGTCTATGGTATTATAGGTAGGTACACTATATCGATAAGTATACATGGATAATTACAATATTGTATTATCTATGATGATAATAATATAATAGTGGAGTGATAAGTGATAACGTGTAATATGAATGCAGCAAGTGTTATCAAGAATGCGGGCGCACAACGTAATAAAGGGCATTCTGAATCCATCATAATTATTATACGATCGTTATATTATTATGATCTGAAACAGTACTGTTGTCTGTTTACAATATAATAGAGAGTACAATACAAGATATTCTACAAAAAAACCTGTGTGTCAGTGGTACACGCGCAGTGGCGGCTCCAGGGCTTAATTTTGGTTTGTGTGTGTGTGTGTGTGGGGGGGGGGGGGCAGAAGTACAAAAAATTCCAAAATAACCCCCCTTGGATGCACCTCTGTACACACGGCCGAAGTGAATACTTTATAATGAATATTTAACTTTCAAGATGATATTGGTAAGGAAACCTCATTTATAGGAATACCCGAGTACGATGAATAGTATTCACTGAATACCGTCGATTATTACGAATTTACGACGGTTGAAACATTATTACTAGGTAGGTATTATAGACAAGGCTATAATCGATGTTTACTTTTTAATATTACCTAGAATATTGAACACATTCATAAAATAATTTTTATAATTTATTACGTATATTATATTATTATATTCAATATTCATTGTTCAAACACGAACATTTTATAAAAAAAATATTTAAATTATCAAATATAATATACCCTAGGTATATAGGTAGTAAATATATTATAATTTACTATTTAACCCAATATTTTGATTATGTTTAGGACCCCTAAAATTGTTTGGCCCCGAGCCCAAAAAAATTTTAATCCGGGCTTATTGGAGAGGTTAATAAAGTATTGAGTAGTAGGTAACGTAACGCAAATTACAAATTACTGTAACGCAATTACTTTTTCAGTAACGCAGCAGTAATTTCATTACATTTTACCTAGGTACCTACTTAAAGTAACGAAATTGTAACAAAATTACTTTTTAAAAGTAATTTTTATGAAGTAACGCACTAACGTGTTATTACTTATTTTCCACTTTATAAAAATAATAATTTTGAATGTATTACAAAAATAAGCCGATACGATATCCAAGAAAAATTAAAAATCAATTATATTTATTTTCGATTCCATTTCGTTCAGAAATCGTAATAATTAATTATTTGTTGGTAATTTGTGTACAATAGTACAATACCTACAATAAGTGTTATACCTATTATTTGAATTATAATTTTGTTTTTTTTCTTACATTATTATTCCTATACCATAATATTGTTATTTTAATTATTGTAACAATAATAATTTATTAAACGATTATAATATATTAATATAATTATTATATGACATTTAATAATATGTGATATAATTTATTGTTGCATATTTGTGTACAATAGATTATAATGTACATTGTACACTATAAATGAAACAACATTTGATTTAATTTTGATTTTTTTCTTACATAATTATTAATTATTCCGATATCGTAAATTAATGGTTTACAGCAAATAACGGTTTAAAAATCTATTATAAAAATAAATTACTTATTAATTAATTAAGTAATTAATCGATAAAAAGTAAAAAAACTTATTAATTTACCATGCGATATCAGACGATTTTAATAAGATATCAAAAATCGGATTTCTTACGATTGTTAAAAAAATTCTCCTCTACAATTTTTGTAATAGGTAGTTTTGCTAAAAACGCTTCAAAAAGACGTATTACTTGAAGAACAAAAGTATAGTACCTACCTATAGGTTTTAATATAATTATAATTTATGATATACTTTTTCTATTAACATTTCATGTCGTATAGAAAATTCTAGTATAAATAAATTCAGTGAAAATTTCGAGTACGGTTGTCGATTATTCGTTTTCGAGTTACATCAAATAACAAATTCGATTTTTTGAAAACTGACTGCGAAAAATTTTGGAAACTATTGAGAATTTTCAATGTTGACCTCCCGAATGCACTAATCCAATTCAATTTTCCATTAGAAAATTTACTATATATTTGAAAATCTAAGCCATATTTTGACTAGATATCGTGTATAAAGACTTAAGACACAAACATACATTTTTTAAATGCAATTATAAGTGGGTGTCGCTCGACGCTTTGTTGTGCAGTAGGCTACAAGTGGGTCACTGAAATGGATCGTGATAAATTTGAATTCAATGATATAATATTATTGTATACAAAAAACGATTCTGAGTGTAAGCGGATATTAATGTTTTATCATTGATTATAAATAGTATTACTAGTATAACTAGTAATACTAGTTATATTTATATTGTAATAGTTAGGCATGAACAGCATGAACTACTTGGCTGAAACTTTCTTTTAAATTTTTAAACCTTCGTTATAAAAATTTAACAATATTTAAATTGTTATACTCATATTATCTAGTTTACTCTGATATATTGTTATAATAGCAGTTAAAAAATATTAAAAATACAAAAGCACAGTTTTTTTTATGAGCATATAAAGTTCAAATTTTGATAAATGTATGAAACTTATAATTTAATTATTATTTTGTAGTTGAAAATGTATAAAATGTTTAACTTTTATATCTAAAGATTGAAAATTTAAAACAAGGTACCACGTGATACGTTGTACATAAATTATTTTATTGTAATGCATTACAGTGACCCACTTGCAACCTACTGTACTGCAGAGTGACATCCACTTGCCCACATTTTTTTCTATGAATGTCAATTAAATTTTATTAGTTGGGAAAAAAGCTTGAATATTTTACACAAGGCTCCTACTATATAATGTTACAATGATATTTGAAATATTAAAAATCCAGTCACAACTTGTTTTTATAAGCATTTAAAGTTCAAATCTTGACAAAAGACGTAAATCACGTAAATATGCAAATTATTTTGAGTTAGAAATTACTAAACATTTTTCTTATTAAATCTAAGATTTGAAAATGTATTACAAGATTCCTCATAAGTTTTTCTACTTTTATCAAATAAAAATGTTTATAAGAAAGTCAAATAAAATTTTATGAGCGTTTTAAGTTTGTATTTTTCAACATTGGAAATTCACTCGATTTCTCATGTAGCGATTTTCTTATTTTGTTATAATTTAAAAATGAATAACCGTAGACACTTGAGATTTATATCATATGTTTATTTCATTAATTCCTATACACCATCAAAATATGAATGTTAAGAACTTCAAATTATTTTTAATTGTTTTGAGCTGTTTACGGAGAGTTTAATATTTCAATGTTTTTAGTTTTTTTTTTCCTATAAATATCAATAAAATTGTATTTGTTGGGTCAAAAATCGTGAAAATTGAATACAAGGCTCCTGATATTTTCCTAAATAGCAGTTTAAAAATATTAAAAATACATATGCACAATATTTTTTATAAATATTTAAAGTTCAATTTTTGACAAAATTTATCAAATTTAAAAATGATTTTGTAGTTAGAAATTTATAAAATGTTCAACTTTTAGAGCTAAGGATTGAAAACTTACAACAATGTTCCGTGTAATTTCCGTTTTAGTTTTTCATTAACCTACTTTGTTTTTTCCACTTGTCGAATGCGATAAAGTAAGTCTAATGAACCACGCACTATGGTAACAACACAAAATCTAGATTCTATCTTCAAACAATCTATCAAATCTATTTTAGTATTTTTATGAATCATAAATTGAATTTGTAGTTTGTATAATTGTTTTTTATCATAGTAGTCAGTTCAACATATTTTATTGATATTTATAGAAAAAAAAACTAAAAATTGAAAACTGAATGTAGACATTTTTTGTTTTGATAAAGATAGACAAACTTATAAATAATCATGTATTAAATTTTCAAATCTTAGATTTAGAAATAACAATTTTTATGAAGTCTCAACTCAAAATAATTTGCCAATTTTCGTGATTTTTCAGTATTTTGTCAAGATTTAAACATTAAATGCTTGTAAAAAAAACTGTGACTAAGAATTTTTAATATTTTTCAAATGTCGTTTTAATAATATATCTAGTAGGACTGTAGGAGCCTTGCATTAAATGTTCAAGCTTTTTTATCCAACAAATAAAGTTTAATTGACATTCATAGAAAAAAAGATTAATAAAATTGGAAACTGAAAATGTTCCTAAACAGTTCAAAACAAATAAAATATTTTGACAATGTTAGCGTGTATATAAAATTAGATTATAAACAACCAGTGAAAATGTCATGTATATATACGTTAATTTGGTTTAGAGTTAGGTACACCAAAACACAAAATCGATTTTGTCTAAGCCCAATTTTGCGTAAAAATTCCCGTTTTTCCTTAATTTTGATGTAGTTTTTCCTGACCCTTATGGAGAATATTCGGAATTTTAAAATTTTACCTCCCAAATTCAACTATATGCAGCTAGATTGACTTTCCCGTCGAACAAAATATTGTTGAAGATAATCGAAGAAGTTTTGCTGCCCCAAACGGTGGTAACAGACACACAAAAAAAAACCACATCGTAAAATCAATACATTCATCGTTCCGCTCAGAATCTAAAATATAATACCACCTATAGACGTACCTACCTAAAATTTAGATAAAATTTTATTATAGTGTTAGTCTTGTTTAAAATATGAAATGGACTTAAATTCATCCTAGTTATAATTTGGATCATGATTGAATAATAGTGGCACAAGTTGAACTAAAAATGTAAAACGTAATTTACAGAAATAAATTATAATAATTTATAATGTAAAGTACCGCCAAAGGCCGAACTTGGGACAGTTTTTAAATTCCATTGTAAACAACTTTGAGATTAATTAATGAATTTTATTTTACTACTTGCCCCATGTTGTACTGAATCTCGACAACATGGGACATTCACGTTTTTCTTAGGAGCGACTTTTTAATCTATTACTTAAACTAACTATTTGGGCACTATGTTAAATTTTTTAAAAACACTAGACAATTTTCTGAATTTAACAAATTAATTTTTTACCTGGCGCGTATTTAATTAACATATAAAAATAAATAAAAGCATTCTTGATGACCAAGTATTATAATACCTATATGAATAACATTAACAATAAAAAAAAAATAAAATAAAATAACATTCTTGTCAGGTATTAAATAATGAGTAGGTAGTTAACGTGTTTGTTTAACAATTAAATAAGTATAGGTAGGTATTATGATATTATGTAAATAATATTATAAAATTACATTGAATAACAGATGCCCGAGTTGGACTAATTAAGTAAAACGTAATTTACAGAAATGTATGCAGGATTTATAATAATTCATGTTTTCCCGTGTACCTAATAATTTCCGGATTATTACCTAAATAAGTATAGGTACGCATAGATGTAGGTATACAATAACTAGATAGCCGTCTCCTACTTGTCATCGAAGTCGGCCGCCATTTACAAAGCAGGCAATGTCTACGAAATAATATTAACACAGTATAATATATGTAAAGATAAATGTATATGTATATAATATATATCAATGTAAAATAAATGTAAACATTGGCTGCTTTATAAATGGCGGCCGATTTCAACATTGGTCTCAACTTACTGTAGTATAAAGACGGCTATCCAGTTGTTGTATATATCTAAAGGTATACGTAATACTTTCCCGATTATTTTTATCCCCGTAAAATTTTTCCCTATTTATTCTTTCATACGTAATAATTGTTCGTGTGACGTGTGTAATTTTTTTCATGTTGATGTGTAATGTTTTAGATCGTAGAATCGTACGTGGAGGTAGAACGAACAGAACTCCCACTGTTGGGGACCATTTGGTAATTTGTATCTATGTACCAATGGAACGAACAAAAGTACCTACTCATTACTGATTTACTTGATCCGCGTATTCACTATAATAGTCGGTTGTCTTTTGTTTTCGTCGTAGTTTAAGTTCTAAAGAATATTATTATTTTTTTACCGTGTGTGTTTGTCTGGCTTAATAATGAATAGGCGCTTTTCAAACATTCATTTTTAATAATACAAATAATATCTCATCAAATTTGTGACTGTGAAATCAAAAAGTAATGTTTTTCTTGGTTTCATTCATGTGCTTTGCACAGTACTCGGCGAGATTGCAGTAGACATATTATGTATGTATTATACTTAAACCATACTATAATACCTTTATAAAATACGACACGCGATACCTAACCACCTGACTATTCTATAGATGACTGGATTAACTACCACGAGAAAACTTACACCTCAAAACACAATCATCGGTCTATAGGATACCGGAATACAGGTGTCGTATAAATTCCAAGATTGAGTGATCGAGTTCTCTTTTCTAAGTTCCAACTGCGTATAATACAGATAACTGTCTACCGATAAGGCTAACTTCAATTTCCGCCTTGTCAAATTAGTCTCGATGATTGCACTTTTATATTAATGATTTTTGATAATAGCTAATAAATAATGCTATGTTTTAGAAATGCACAAGTGTATAGTGTGCGGCAATAAATCTAAGTACACAAAGGTCAATCGTGCAGGAGTTATTTATCATGGGTGAGTATCAATTGGTTCTAGAAATTTACTCGCTCAAACTGTTGTTTCGCTTATTAATTTCTACTTTGTGTTCCTAACCTAACATTAGCAATTTATTGTATTCATTGATATTTGTTTTAATATAGATTTCCAAAGAATGCATACATGAGGAAAAAATGGTTTAAAGTTTTTGGGATTGATCGTTGTCATGATTGGCAACATATATGTAGTGATCATTTTTTAGAAGAAAACTATAAGCCAGGAAAAAAGCGATTTTTATTTTCAAATGCTATTCCTCTACCCAAATGGTTTTCCTTCTAAGTAATACTACTGGATCTCTATAATTTAATTTTTCATTTTCAATGGTATTTTTATTTTTATATAGTTATGCTATTCAAAGTGATGGTGTTGAAACTGGAAATAATGTAATTTTACCAACGGAACAAAATATTAAACGGTGAGTTAATGAAAATTGTATTAGACTAGGTTTTGTATTTACAATTATTTGAAAATCTAGAAATTTGGCTTATGATGAAAGTGATTGCATAGAATCTGAATTTTGCAGAGAGGAACAAACTGGAAATTCTGTTGTTAATAATTTTAAACCAAGACAGTCATCTACACTTACTGGAAACAATGAGGATATGAGTAATACAAATATGCTGGTGAGTACCTAAATAAGTATTAATATTTTTAATAAACATGATCAATACAGTCCGATATATTTATCTTTTTTCACATTCTCTATGCTTTCCTTATTGAATATGTAGGGCCTTGGTCTTCAACGTCCTCGTTTCTCTTCTTTAGTAAATTAGTGTCTTATGATTACAAAGACATACCCTCTAGTTTCTACAAAAAATAGTCTTTAGATTATCCCAAATATATAGTCTCTATACAAACTAGACTATTAAATGTCATATTACTAAAATATATATTTAGCTTATATTGTGTTTTAATTTATACTTAATAATTCTAGTTGTTTCTAAATTTTTTAATATGAATTATGTGTTTAAATTTTAAAGGAACATACATTAGGATATGGATTACGATGTTCCGTTAAAAATTGCTTTAACTGGCATTCAAAGAATCTTAGTTTCTTTGGCTATCCTAAGGATTTCACGTTGAGAAAAATGCGGAATAAAAAAAGATCCTGCTGAAATATTCAAGAGTACTACAAACAGTACTCACTTTGAACTAGACTGTTTCACGAATACTGAATTGAAGAACAGATTAAAACCAGGCTCTATTCCATCATTATTTTTAGATAATGGTAAGAAAAAAATTAATTATATGTTATTTTATTTTGTATTAACTTTTTTTATTATCAATTAGAAATCTATTATTATAGTTTAAGTAAATTAATAGTTTTATTTTGCTATATAATGTAATAACATTTAACTTTTTCTTTTAAAATGAAAAAATTAACAATATTATAAAATTTTTACGATTTAATACAAGAAAAAAGGTTTTAGTTTTAAATTAGAATAAAGCAAGTCCGTGCAGTAAAAACACTAATTCATAATCACATTTCCTTTTTTTTTATATTGATATTATATAATATATAAATATATTTTTTAATAATGTTAATTTGCAATTGCAATGTGTAATATTAATTTTCAAAAATCTATCCTTAATAGCCGCAGAAAATATAAAACTAACTAATTTTTGTTGAATAAACATTAATCAATAAACAGTAATTTTTCCTCTTAAATCAGATAATCCAAGATAATGAATTGGGATAATAATAATTAAATAATCTTTATCTGATGTAATATTTCTTTTTTATAATAAAATTGTATTTAAAATCTATATAATAATTTAAAATAAAAAATTTTTTTTTGGAAATGAAAGAGTTTCATTAAATTCATGACCAATTATTTACATTAAAGAATCTGATATCACTTAAAATCTATCAAGTGTGTGAAAAATGTTGTAATGCAAGGTTTCTTTTTAACTATTTTTTGCCTGGCCTCTTGGATTTTTATCAGTAAACTAGTAAAGTTTATAACCTTATGCTTGTACAATTCTTTTCATATTTAAATGTGTGTACTATATTTTTAGAAATCAATGTATGCATGATAATGAAAATAATAATAATAATAATAATAATTTTTACCTAAAAAAATAATAAAAACTGATTAATTTTTTAATTTATTGTTCCTCTTGGAACAAAGTTCCTTATCGCGGGTTGGCAAGTGGACCTAGCCGAGAAAAAATATAATGTGTAACAAAAAACCTAAGAGAAAAAAAAATGAATGAGTCTGATAACTAGTTGTTTATGTTTAGTGTTGGTATTCATTTTATTTTTTCCCAAAATCAATGACATTGTTGAATGCAGATAACAATATTATTCCATATTATAATGTAGTAAATTATTATTATTACTTGAAATAAATTATAAATAACAAAAATAATCTTAAAACGTTTTAAAATAAAGTATATATTTATGTGTATATAACCATAACTTCAATGCAATATAATTATGTAAAAATATGTAATACAACATTTCTTGTATGATCAACACAATTTTTTAAAAACAAATAAATAAATAAACATATTGCAAATAAATTTATGAATATAGTTATTTATTGCGTCAATAATCATAATTAAAGAGATGGGTGAGTAGAGAAAATGAGAGCCTGGCACGTTAATGATTAATTATGCCATACCTGCATGCGAAAGGGATTTAGTTCTATTTGCGTGTCCTGTGACACGTTTGATTTTTATATTAAATATTATTTATAATTATTTTAGGTATTTACTGTCTCAAACCAGGTTTATAACTATGACAAAATTAAAATTAATATAAGTTAAATTTCTTAAATATGATGTTTGATTTATATTATAACAGATATAATAAATACCAAAAATATTCCATTAACAAGTCCCCTTTTAAATAAAACACCATCTAGTTCATCTTCAAATTATGTTGCAAAAGTGGAGTACAATGCTAAGGTTTAAAGTATAAATAATTATATACATTAATAATATTATATTTAATAATAAGAATTATTATTAAATTATTATTATTACAATTATTTTATTTTTCTTCTTCTTCTTTTATGTTATCAGCTTAAGATACCATAGAAAACAAACTTCCTTGCAGTTTCTCTGTCTTGAGCTACTTAAATATTTATCAACCTTTCAGAAATATTTCTTTTTGTTTAAATTTAAGATTATGATGGGAATAATATAACTAATAATCTTTTGTGCATCAGACTTAATTAGTTTTTAGATTCTGCAGAGGGGGGATGAATATTTTGGTCTTACAAAGATATGGATATTTATACTTGTAAAGAAATAGCTACTGTAATTAATCGAGGGTCTGTGTGATTCATTTAAGCATTGAACTATAGTGTCAAGGTCTTTTGTGAAAAGGAAACCAGTCCTCTTTCCTGAAGTTCCATTTCACAATTGAATTGATCTTAACTGTGGTACTATATTATTAGATTCATAAAGGTATACATATATATTATACAAAATATATAATATTTAAATATATTTTTGATAATGTTAATTTGCAATTGCAATCTATAATATTATTCATTAAAATATTTTGATCTTAATTAATTCCATATATAATAATATAATATATATAATAATTTAAAATAAAATTTTTTTTTAATTTAAATCATTTAAACATGATTTATTGAAGGATACAATATCAATATTATTTGAATTCAATAGTAATTCAGTCACTTTTTGAAGTCGGAAATCAGAAATGAAACAGTTTCATTAAAAAATTGGATATAACTCTAAATCTATCAAGCGTGTGATACATTTTGTAATGGAAGGTTTCATTGTAACTAAATTTTGCCTAGCCCCTTACGGGTTTTTTCCAGTCAACTAGTAAAGTTTATTACTCAATGGTTTTATAATTTTTTTTTCATATTTAAACGTGTGTAACATATTTTTAGATATCAATGTCAATGACTTTGTTCCATACGCGAGTTCATATGTTTATCAATCTATCAAAAATATTTCTTTAGATTATGATGGAAATAATATAATTAATAATTTTTTGTGCAACAGATATAATTAGTTTTTGGATTCTGCAGAGGGGATGAATATTTTGGTCTTACAAAGATATGGAATTTTTATACTTGTGTAAAAGAAAATTATATCAAATTTATTACCCACCTAAGTTGGCCTCTTACCAAGATTTAAATACAAGTACAATTTTTTTAAAGTATTTAAAAAACTTATGTCTAAATTACAAACATTTGCAAATTAGTTTGTAGATTGTAAAACTAATAGTTTATAAAATATTAAATTTTTATAGCTAATGTTCAAACATTTAATAGAAGGTTTCGCATAAGTAGTTTTTGCTAAATCTCAAAAATCTATCAATAGATAAATTAAATTTTATTTATTTATATTTATTTGAAGTTTAAATATTGACAAAATTATATATTTAAATGAAGAATAATGATTCAAGTTATTTTGTTGGAATTTAAAAATACTAAACGTGGGGAAAGAAACTTCTGGGATATAGTTATATTTTACTATTATAATAGCATTATCAAAATATTTAGATTATTGTAATCACGTCTACCATCTACTAATAGTAAAATTAAATTCCTTATTATTATAAGATGACAGACTGACTCCCCTTAGAATTGTTTTTCGAATGCAATTATAGTGACCTACTCACACTCAGACACTCAAATTTCCATTATCTTTCATTGAATGTACGATTTTGTTTAAACTTCAAAAAATTATAAATAAACAAAAATAATATTGTGCGTAATATGTATTTTTATTTAGATTTAGATTGCTAAAAAACAACTTAGGATCATTGTATTACCTAATACTTTTTCAAGTTTTTTGACCGTACATAGAAATTGTTATCAACATTTATAAAAAGAAAGTTGAAGCTATTATTGAGTATCAGTTTTGAAAGAATACTTAGATACTATTGTGAATGGAATTAGTCTTAGTTCTTTTAGATAAATGATTTGTTATTTTAGTATTACATTTTATTTTTTTTATAAATAAATATAATTTATTTTATTTTCTTAATTTAGGACTCTGAAGATTTTTGTTCAATGCCAGAATGCATAACTAATTCTAAAAAGGAGGTTGGAGATATTTCCCATTACGCACCAACAAAAGTAATTTTTATAATCATTTATAAATATTGTTTTAAAATAATTTTTGATGTCCGTTTATTAAAGTTTTTATTACTTATTTTGTAGGAACGTGTAAATGAGTGGAGTGAAATTTTAGGTGTACAGTTGACAGTAACTAGTTTTGTGTGTGAAAGACATTTCCGATCCCAAGACGTACTCGAGCCCGAATTATTGGTAAATGTTTTTAATAAAAAATTAAAACTATTAGCACCTAATGCTTTGCCAGTGCCAATGAATGAGGTGCCTGTATTGAGTACATGTGAAGTCCAATAAAGATTGAAGCTGCTGAACAGTCGTCGTCAGAAAAAAAAACAATGTAAAAGGTACTATATAAAAATTCTTACTAAAATACATTTTAACTTGTAATTTAATGCCAACATTAAAATCAAATACTGAAAAAATTAACGACTTTCCAGATAATACAGATATTACTCCCATGTTAATTGTCCATATAATTGATGATTCATCTAATAGTTTGTGTTCCATTACTTCGGAACCAATTGGGAAAAGAAAAAACTGCCATACTGAAGATTTAACAAGGGATGAACACGGGATTATTTTTGAGATGTCTAAGGAAGTTGTACTTCCTAATATATATTGGAAGAGTAAACATCTTAGTTCAGGAAATGCAACACGGTTTTATGGACAAGACACTAATGATGACATTGTGAAGATAATCTATTTTCATGATAACCTTATGCCATCTATACAAATATGTGGCAAGAAATATGAATATACAACCCCTATCACAATAATGAAAGAGTTAAAAGATCTTTTAGAGAAGGTCGATAGTATTGAGAAATGTTATGGTAGGGGTGGATTCGTCTTTGATGGATGTATGGGGTATTATGAAAATAGTTTAGATGATGAATGAATAAGAATGTGTTCTGCCTGCCAAGGGCTAATCAAAGATCGAGATTTGCAAAGAATGAAAGCGAAACTTGAAGCTAAAAACAAGACTACGGAAAGTTTTAAAAAGAGAGTGAGTTTACTAGAGAATCTTAAGTCCTAAAATAAGACACTCTTTTTTTCAAAAACTATTAATGTTTTTAAAATATATTTTTTCCGTCAATTTAAGTTTCAAAAAACGACATATTTAAAAAAAAATATATGTGTTATTTACTTTTTTTTTTCACTATAATTTTTTTAGTTGTTTACTATTTTAGTGATGACATACATTTTTATTTCCATATTCTAAAGCAGAATGTTTTTTGGAGTACTTTGCGCGTATTTG
>NC_042493.1:95945719-95998122 GCF_005508785.2 Acyrthosiphon pisum
TAAAAAGGAGGTTGGAGATATTTCCCATTACGCACCAACAAAAGTAATTTTTATAATCATTCATAAATATTGTTTTAAAATAATTTTTGATGTCCGTTTATTTAAGTTTTTATTACTTATTTTGTAGGAACGTGTAAATGAGTGGAGTGAAATTTTAGGTGTACAGTTGACAGTAACTAGTTTTGTGTGTGAAAGACATTTCTGATCCCAAGACGTACTCGAGCCCGAATTATTGGTAAATGTTTTTAATAAAAAATTAAAACTATTAGTACCTAATGCTTTGCCAGTGCCAATGAATGAGGTGCCTGTATTGAGTACATGTGAAGATCAATTCATAAGTCCAATAGAGATTGAAGCTGCTGAACAGTCGTCGTCAGAAAAAAAAACAATGTAAAAGGTACTATGTAAAAAATTTCTACAAATGAATGTGGAAACACTCCATTTAATATTATGCTTATGTAATTCAAAATGTATGTTTTAACTCAAAAGGTTAAATAAACCTAAAATGGCATATTGTATAATAGTATAATGATATAAATATTGTTTTGTAATGAGTTAATATTATGAACAAAAAATTTTTTTCAAAAACATTTATTTTCTGAAAGAACGAGAGTCTTGAGTTAAATGGAAAACCCTGTATATGAGTTACTTATTAAAATAGTTTATATTCAAATATATATTATTTTATAGGTTGCCGAAAAGAGAGAAATTGTAATACAACTAAGAAGAAAAATGTTAGAGATTGAAAGAAATCGTCAACTTCAACTAGCTTTGAAACCATCTGGAGTTCCAAACACTAAGAATAATATTTAAATATTTATATATTATGCATTGTATTTGCTAATTTTAAGTATATTTATTAGACAATTGTATTTTTATTTTAGTTAATTTATAAAAAAAAGTTTAAAATTGTATTATTTGTACTACAACGTTTGAGATACAAATTATAAGAACTTAATGTATTAATTATTAACATTAAATTGGGACAAAAATAATAAGAAATAAATATTTCAATATTGTTAAATAGCTTCACCAGCATCTTATGAATAATATTATGTGATATTTCACTACATTTGATTTTCGAAAAATCCATAGAACCTAAAAAAATGTAATCTATTAGTAACATAAAAAAATAAATGTAAAATGACTTATTGCATAATATAAACATTTTAATTGTAAGATTATATGTACATTTCGGACAAGAACTAACGATAAAACTATAACCAAGATAAATTGCTTTTATATTATACTATAATTTTTAAACTATATTGTTTTTAGTCAACCAAACTTAGATTTTCAATAGCCACTTAATGTAGCTATTATAGTCAGATAACAAAATTAAGTAATGCATTTGAATAACTGAAAATTTTACCGACTCAAAAGGTTAAGGAATTAAATGTTTTTTAAGTTAATACCTATAAATATAAATAAAGTAAGACCAAGTATAATTATCAATTATGTTTATCTTTTATACACCTATAGTTTTTAACAATTGTGTCGAAAGATTGATTAATTTTCCAAAAGTTAATTATCTTTACTTCGGAAAACAGCTTTTATATTCTTGATAGTAATTTTTCTTTTCTAATAACTAGTTTTACATTTTTTTTTTAAATTTCACGCATAATATTGAATGTATTGATTACAGTTTATGAAATATTAGATAAACCTAACACATTTATAGGAGATAGTGGTTCATTTTAACAAACTTGGACACTATTTTTAATTTATGAAAAATAATAAAGAATCATATGAATTTAATTAATATATATTTTATAACTGCAGGTGTCTATATATATCAGCATATAAAAACAAAAACATTTTTGTTCTTATAATTTTCACCAATTTTTCTCGCAACATTTTCTCATCTGTACAAAATTAAAAAGGATGGCAAGTGGATGTCGCTCTGCTGTACAGTATGTTACAAGTGTCACTGTATAACGGATGGTATACCAGCATCTTATAAATAATATAATTAGTGATGTATTATTGCATTTGATTTTCGAAAAATCTATAGAACCTAAAAAAAGTAATCTATTAGTAATATAAAAAAATAAATGTAAAATGATTTAATGCATAAATCAAAATATGTTGTCTCCAATGTCTAACTACTTCATTTTTAATTACAACTAAAATATCTGTGATGAAAATTTTAAAAATATAACCATAATATTATATTGTAACAAATGTTTTGTATATTATTTAAATAGTTTATGTTGAATTTTAACTTTTGAATGACAATTAATGATTAATTTATACTACAAAATGTGTAATAACCATATTCATGAAATATAAAAGTGTTTAAAATGACGGGTCTTTACTACAAAGTTTAAATTAACATTTCTCAAGAAATCTAGACTGTTAATATTAGTGAAACAATATACATACCTATTTTGTTTTATAAAAACTGAATGATATAGAATTAATAATTATAGAGAAAAAAATATCCGTTTTCAATTCATGAAATGGTCATCTTATCATGAAAAGATCGATTTCACGAAGTGGCTACGGCATATTATACACATTATAATCCCCTTGCAAGACGCGTAAACATTTTTATTTCATGAAATTGTTTTCGTAGAATAATCTGTTTGTTGCATACTATATCCTTATACCTATAGTGCTTTACCTTTATCGTGATTACATTTTTTTGTGTGTCGCGTTTGGTATAGACTAGGTACCTAGGTAATAGAAAACGAGTATAACGCGATAGGATTTGAAAGAGCATAATATTATTCTTTTATAATTATTATAATTTATAAATTATAAAAATTTGGTGACTTTAACATCAATATTATAATGATAATAAATCGGAAACCTTTAAAACTTTCCTTATGGACACATTCAATTTACATATGATAAACAATCCAGCAGAATCTACAACGAGAGTAGTATGAAAATGAGAGTTCCGGCACCGCCACAACAAGGGCGGACTGGCTGCTTCAGAGCGGCCCCGGAATTTTTTTTCAAGCGGCCCATCGCCCAAAAACCATTGTCTAAGGTTAGGTTAGGTTAGGCTTTTTATTTGTGACATCGACGGCGGTGACGGAACTGCTTAAGCATTAGGTGTATTGACATATTGTCTAAGGTCTAATCTTATACACTATTACAGTGTAATTATAATGAAAAATATTACTATATTATAATTAATTAATATATTTTATAAATATATTTATTAAATGATAAATAAATTGAAATTTTGAAAATTGATCAAGTCTATTAAAAATATAAACGTCGTTCACATGAACGTTCTATTTGAAAAAGACAAGTGACGTTCACTATATTATATGAACGTAAATGCGTGAACGGCGTTCATGAACTAGGTAGGTACCTACGTTCTTTCCAAACACTGATATCTTTTTATATAGTTATTTCTAATAATTAATTAATGATAATTAAGTACCATAAAATAGGGTGAATAGAAACAAATGCAAATGTAAAATTGTATAACTTTGATGTCCACCCTATGCGCTATCTGCAATAGGTATATTTATTTTATATCATTAATCGTCAACCAGTAGGTACAAAATTATATTTTCCTTCCGTGGCGTATAGGTACAAGCACTATACAAAGTTACATAGGTATCAAAATTGTTTTTACTCTTTATAGTGTTCAATAAGACAGTATTGAACATTTACTATTTATAGTGCTTAGGTATCCAACGTTTTTAAAAAAAACACTTAAAAGTAAAAAATATTTGAAATTTGAAATTTCCTATATAAACTTTAAAGTTTTTCTCTTTTTATTTCTGAAGAACCTCAATATATAATATAGCTGAATAGTAATTTAACATGTAAATAAAATTAGAATTTATATTATACTCATAATTAATATACATAAATTATAATTGAATAACATAAATAACAAAAGGTATAGTTAAATTATTAATAATCTAAAAATGTTACGTTCGGATGCAAAGCATTGGTTTTTATCAGCATTTTTATTCAAATACTATAGGAAAATATAAAATATGTGGTCTTGCAGAAACGTAACATTTATGAATTAAGAAGAATTAAATTTAAAAACGAAAAAACATTATTCAGGAAATTGGGAAAATTTATTTGTGAAAACAACACGGGGTGGGATTCAAAATTCAAATAGCTATAGGGTATAATTATATAGGCCACTAAAACTAATAATTCTATTATTAGTTTTTTTTATTATTTTAAACCATTTAACCAATTTTTAATAATAATTTTAACTATATATAGATTATAATTTATGAAACTTTTAACAATAACTATAATATAACATAATCTAAAAGTCGTAATAAGTTACTTGTACAACCATATTGTCCGGCCCTAGCCAGCCGGCCCCATAATTCGATTATTCGACCGGCTCATAGGGAAATTTCCTGAGCATCCGATCTGCCAGTCCGCCCCTGCGCCACAACCACCTCCATTACTTGCCGCCTGTTACAACACCACTACTCCCTGCCATCAATACCGGCACCGCCGCCGCCAATACTTGCCACCCATCCATTGATTATGCCATCGCTAATCAGTTGTTATCATTATGCTAAAGACTACACACACACACACACACACACACACATATATTTATATGACCTAATATTCTGATTAGGTACCTCAAGCCCGGATTAAGGGGCTGGGGCCATGGACTCCGGGCCTCGATACTTAGAATTTATTTAGGGGCCTCTAATTTGTCCATTACTTTTTTCGTTATAGGCTATGTACACTAAATAAATCACCTAAAAAATACCGATGATTATTTAGCTAGGAAAAAAGCTTGTAAATTATAATTTATAAATAAAGTGATACATTATTCATTATTTATTGCTATATACCTAATATCTATATATTATATTTATTATATCAGGTACATAATATTGAATAATATGCAATACGTTCCAGGGTGAAGTGACCGGCCAATGTCATATAAAACTATGAAAGTATACCAAAAATGATGAATAAATACCCTTTAAAGATTGAATCTAACTTTTTTATTTTTTTAATTATGGGCAATTAACTTTTTTTTTTATCAAAACCATGCATATCACGCATTTGTTTATGTATCATCAAAACTTTTAAACATTTTGACATAATTTTATTTTTATTTGACTTCACTCCGGAACACATTATAATATACATTAATATTTTTTTTCGTACTGGGGCCTCATTTAAAATTTTGGCTCCTGGCCTTAATCCTGGCTTGTATTACCTATGTATAAATGCAACACTGCAATAGGGTGGTCAAAGAATCTGCATGGAAATGTTTATTAAGCATATTGTCGTAGCGTGCGACTCACATATACCCATCCTTATTACATTTTTCTGTAAAATTGCAATTTTTTATATTATGTTAGAATAATACCTAATACATCAAGATTTACAGACAGTAGGCTTCCAGCCGTTCTACACCAACATCATTGTTTCATATATTTTTTCAACACGTTTATAGTATACAGCACAATTTTAAAACATTCTACATTATTGTTTTTAACACGTTATTATAATATTTTCGAGTTTAAATCATAAAGTAAAAATAGTAAAAATCGTTTTTATTTTTTGGGCATTTCCCCAGCCCCCCTCATGGAAAAAATTACATTTTTAAAAGTTTTCTTTTACCAAACATTAGTGCACCGTTAGTGTGAATTTGTGTGACAACAATCAGAATTTGTGCGACACCCGTTGTACTCGGAAAAATCGTTTTTTATTTTTGGGCATTTCCCTAGCCCCCTCATGGAAAAAATTACAATTTTTCTTTGGCCAAACATTAGTGCGCTATTAATGTATATTAAATAAAATGTAATTTCAATAAAAAAATTAGTTAAATTAAAAACTCTAGAAGAAAAAAACTAAAATCTGAAAAACCTCAATATGATAAAAAACCACTTGAGTAAAAAATTGATATTTAATAAAAAATCAAATATTAATAAAAGGAGTCAAGTTAAACTAAAAAATATATAATCAATATATAAAAACAATAATATAATATTAATATAAGATTTTTTAACCTACTAAGATTTTTTTTTAAATTTAACTATGCATTTTTATTAATTTTCTTTTAATATTTCATAAGAATCTAAAAAACCTATATAAAATCAGTTGAATAAAAAATTGAAAATTAACAATAAAAAAGCCTAGTTAAATTAAAAAAATATCTTAATAGAATCTAAAAAAGATAAAAAAAACAGGTGAATTAAAATTTATACTTAATAAGAAATAAAAAATTATTAATGGAAGTATGACTTACAAATTTCAAATTCTTGCTTACAAATACTTACGTGGGTTAAGGATACCTCAAAAAATTCCCATTTTCGTCTCACAAATTCACACTAATATCGCACTAATGTTTGGCAAAAGAAAAATTTAAAAATTGTAATTTTTTCCATGTGTGGCGAACATTTCTCCAGCCCCCCATATATATATTTTTTAATTTACGGTTTAACTAGTATCGCACAAATTCTAAAAATAGTCACACAAATTCACACTATTGGCACACTAATGTTTAGCACAACAAAAATTTCAAAAATTTTATTTGGGGGGGCTGGTGAAATGTACGTTAATTATTTTACAAAGGAATCGCCCCCGCTAATAACACTATTAAAATAGCTCCTCAAATGTACGTACCTAATGAACAACCTGAACGTCCTGAACCGACAAACCGATAAATGATAAACTACAACTAAATAAACTACAACTACAACGCGATAACCGAAAAATGACGATGTTATATGCATTGATGCTTTCGAAAATGAGGATAATACACAAGGTTAGTTTTTTTAAACACTTTGATTTTCTATCCTACATAATAATTTATTCCGATCTAGTTACTCCTAAGCTATCGATTGCGATTGTAGTATGCATTTGAAAATGAACAGGCTACTATGCAAGGTTAGTTTTCTTAACAATAATTTTTACCAATCTACTTAACGCTTTACGACTATATATTACGATAGAATCAAAAATAATTTAGACTTATTTTAGGTAATGAACGCAAACATACGGAAAATAATGTGTTTAACTATAACATGTATAGTATGTGTATATATATATATATAACACAAACGCATGAAAATGGTTAAAATAGATTATGTATATAGGTATACATTATATGATTGTAGATATGCATTGGCGCAAATAGATGGGGACTTGGGGGACTTAGTCTACCCTTTAGTTAACCCCAAACGTCGGTCAATTTAGACTTTGTAGATATGTATATAGGTATATCTTTAGCATAATGATAACAACTCTTTAGCGATGGCATAATCTATGGCTGGGTGGCAAGCACTTGTGGTGGTGGTGCCGGTTTGGTGGCGGGGAGTAGTGGTGCTGTGCCGGGCGATCCACGGCTGGGCGGCAAGTAGTGGTGGTGGTTGGTGGTGGTGGTGGTGGTCGTGCCGGTGTTAGAAGTTAGAAATCTTATTTTCATATTACTCTCACTTTTTTTTTTAATTATAAGAACATAAAATATAATTATTTTGAGAATTGATGTCTTCGATTTTTCAATTCAAGGATATACTTAGTACCATACACTTTGAAAACTACGTTGTTTGTCACAAATTTTACGATGTGGAAAATTAATAATGGCCTGATTAGATTGTACATCACTATTTAGGCTAATATCAAGCACTTTTAAGCTAGAAGAAGAAGTAGAAGACTCGGTCTTCTGTTACAAGAAAGTCAAATTAAATTTTTATGAGCGTTTGAAATTCATATTTTTAAAACATTTGATATTCACTAGATTTCTCATGTAACGATTTCCTTATTTTAGTTTTTTTTCTATAAATATCAATAAAATTTTATTTGTTGGGTAAAAAAGCGCGAAAATTTAATACAAGGCTCTTAATATATTGTTACAATAGTAGCTGACAGCTGGCCAATTAAATTACGTCTGTCAATAATTAAAACTATTATAGTAAACTGAAATGTGAGACACGAGCTAAGCGTACAATTTTTTTGACAGGCATTGATTCTGAAATCTTCAGGATATATACTGGATCAAAATCCCAATTATAGTCAGATAAATAAATAAATATTTTATTTTAGCCTACTATTAATACGGTGGACTGTAATGACAAGTACTATCAAGAACTGAAATGACGACCATAAATTTACATTTAAGGACATTTATTTTATATGCTCTGAGCAGAGCGGGATATTATCACGGACTATTAGTATATACAAAGTTCAATTATTCGAGAATAACTTATTCGTGTTTTTATTATACTGGTACATTTACATTCTCATAAAAAATTATCCATTGAATAATTTTCAATAAAAAATGATGATTCTCGTTTGAAAACGGAAAGTTTTATCACCATAGAATAACCATAAACGGTACAGAATATTCCTTAAACGGTATAGAATATTTCAAGTTTATTTGAATATATTGCCATTAAGTAAACTTAAAAATTCTAAAAAAAACAGATTTTGAACAACTGCATTATTAAAGAAAAAAGTCATGTGAGCATATTACTTTATGAATCGTCCTGTATTATATTTTTTTATTATATTCTCGTTGTATAGTATCTGTATAGGTATAATAAACACATGGATTTTGTATAAAATAAATCTGTTTTTATTTAATTGTCTAACTGACACAAGCAAGCGGTGCCTCGATTGATCCAATGGTCTTTAGGTCGATCAATTAAAAAGTTTATAAACATCACAAAATTTGTCGAATGTCCTGTGGTGGAAAGAACACCTCGACGAGCACTTGTCTTGTAAGTAGGAGAGTCATAATACATTTTATTCTCAAACTCGGACTAAACAAATATAATAACAATGTAGGTTAGGTAAACTTATTTTAATCATTTTTTGTTTATGCTATAATATACTGTACTTTAATTCCCGGTTTAAAGCAAATAATTGGAACAGTATCGAAAAGAATTTTTGGATAGGATTCATTTAATATTTGTAATTCTCGATCCCATCTAGCTCCTTCTAAAAATAAGCCCTGTGAAAATAAGTTTAAATTAAATATTATTGTCGTAATGTATGATGATCATCAATCAAATTATTTAAGTAATAATATTTTGATGAGTTATTCATACTCGACAATAGACTCCATGTTCAGGCGTATCCTTCAATTCCATTTCAGGTTCATATACTGTTACTTCAAACTCAAATCCAAGCTTATCAATAGGTATTTTGTTTTTACGCGAAAAATTCTGAAGCACACCCGATAAGAAAGACTGTGTAAAATAAAAACCAGAAAGCCAAAATACTTCTGGCATTCCATTATCCACCCAGTCTTGTAGGAATTTTAGTCTAGATGATTGTAATTATTTTTATTAATATAATATATTATTATTAATTAAATTATTTAGAAATATAACAGATACGATTCACCAATAATTTACCTCTGTAATAAATCTGCAACATAACCACCTAATGGCTTCAATGAGGGGTACGAATAATTCAACCAGTTGGCCGGTACTCGTCCAATGACTAGGCTCGTATTTAATTCTTCTAAATCAGATGACATGACAACAATACCTTTAATAGCTTTTTGTACATCCACTAGTGATTTTTTTATAACTGACAATAATCTGTTGAAACGTATCAATTCCTACGTAGAAAGTAGAGTTTTATGATAAATGGGTATCAGCACAAACGGTATAAGCATTATAATATTATATTGAATTAATATTTATTTTTTTAAATAATAATCGATTTAATTTATACCTGTCTTATTACAGTATTCATTGATTGTTCATACATTGTTGGATATTTTTTTGATGCTTCAATTATGTCAAATAAATCTGGAATGTTTTTCGCAATATTACTAGCTAGCTCTACTGTTTTTGCATCTACATCTTTATCACTACTTCCCGCTGCGATTTGAGATTGAGTTAAGATGGTACCATTCAATAACTAAACAAGTATTTTGATTATAAAAATACATTAAATATTAATAAATATTATTTTTAAAAATGTACTTACCATAAGAGTTTCATAATTATTTTTTGTTATGTCCGCGTTCTCATGTAGTCCAAATACCTCCGGTTGCGGATTCATGGGTAAAGATTTAATGTATTCTAAGCATCCACTTAAGGTGACGTCTTTAGGTATATGATACAGTCCACTCTCAGAAAATTTGTATCTAGTACACAGTAATACGATATAGTTTTAAAATTATGAAAAAAATAATTCAAAACCAATTAATAGTAATGCTAGATTGTGAAGGTCAAATTGAAAAATAATTAATATTTATGAGAAAAGGACAAATAAACCCAATAGCCGATCAGAAAACCAGTTAAAAAAACAATAATATTATAGTATGTAGGTATTAAAATATAAATTGATTGATAATAATTAATGTATGTATATAATTTAAATTTATATCCGTCTAAAATTGATTTTTAGAATTTTAGTATTGTAAGTACCTATAATATCTTACTACCTAATACCTATCCCATATCAAAACAATTTCTTGCGGTATATCTCTTTTAAATTTAATATTCCTAGACCAATCCATGGGTCATACCAAAATGTTCTAATTTTTTGAACTTGTCAACACTTATTGACAGGCGTTCACTTTTACTATCAAAATTCTTACTTAACTTAATATTGGGTTTTGATGATTGCTCCGAACTCCTTGCTCTAATCGAATTCAAAATAAATCCATTTAATACCCGAGATCTTAAACCATTTTACCAAATTCATTCCAGTAGAAACTATATCCTGAACAGTTTTACCAACCGTTTAATACCCGTGGGTAATAAATTTGTTTTCTACTATAATTAGCAGATCTTGAGCTCTATATACTATTTAATTGTTAAATTAAGATCAAAATCTTTTCTTTACCTACTAAATATGTGTAAAATAATTTTGTAATTTCACTATACACTACCATACTGTAATTTTGTAATAGGAGTTATTGTTCGTATATTTTAAATTAATTAAATAAATAAATATTATACATTGTGTATATTATAAATATGTATATAATATTTTCGGTAATTTGATGGATAACATTTCAAACATTTGTTGGATTAAATAAATAAAATGTTTAAATTAAAATCCAAAGCTTAAACAAAATAAAAAAGTGGGTAAGTGGATGTCGCTCTGCTGTACAGTAGGTACAAGTGGGTAAATGTCTTATGGAGTATATTAAACTTGAACTCAATGATATAATATCATTGTATAAGAATAACAATTCTGAGCGGAGACGGTTTATTAGTCTGGATATTTTATATTGTTATTATTTATTATAGTCTTTATGTTAAATTGATTTTATAATATTATAATTTTGTATTCGTTTCTACTTTCTATGGTGATACACAAAGCGTTAGACATTATAATCCCATTTTTATCGGTTTTTCCCATGACATTAAATAACTATTGAGAAATGAATTCTTTAAAGTACCATCTTGATCCAATTTGCCAAAATATAAGGTAATATATGTTGAAATCGAAGCACTCCTTCTGTTAGAAATTTTGTATAAAAGATAAAAAAAAACAAAAAAAATAAACACCATTGTAAAACCACTAGCTTCCTCGCTCCGCTCAGAATCTAATAAATGTATTATAATATATGAATTATACTTACGAATTGTTGTTAATAACATTTGAGTTGAAAAAAATTAACAACAGAGATGCCAATAAACGTCTATCTTTGTCATCAGTGACTCGACCACCGTAATTACATTCACCAATTAAATAAAGTAATGCTTCGAATGGAATTTCATCATAATCATTCAAAAACATCTGAATATAATTTTTTTTTAATTATTACTAAGTAATGTACTACATTTATACTTGAGTTAAATCATTTGATTAATACATTTAACTGCATCACACTGATTTGCAAATCTGAGTCGTTAAATTCATATGGTATATTCCAACCAAGTGGTCCAAACTTTCGACGTTCTTGAATGATTCCATGGAAAAAACATAGTGAAAATAATAACGTTTTCAAACCTAAACGGTTCTTACAACTGAGGTAGAATTCTGGATCATTAATAGGGTTAGTTGTATACGAGCGAAATAAATTTGCACAAAGACCTTTTGGAGCTTCGTTTATCATTTTAATTCCTAGTTTTGAATTAATAAATAATTACGAAATTTAACAATTATGAATCATTAATGTTTAATTTACCGTTCTGTAGTATAGAAACAGGGAAATCATCAGATGGATAACTTGTAAGCCAGAGACGGAAAGATAAATGTGTACGACTGGGTATAATATCGTCATTGCAAATGCGATCAAGTTCTTTCATCCAGCTAACAGCTAAATGACAGTTTTGTAACACGACCCATTTACCAGTTTCTAAGCCCAATTTTATCATGTTGGCAGCTATTGGACCCTAAAAATAAATATACACCAAATATAATAATATTAATTATTTAAGCAATTCAAACATTAGTATTTATTTTACCTGTCCTTGACCAAGTGATATAGTTGTTACATCGTTTTGGCTAATTTTTCTGTCTTCGGAAAACTTCATCAAACTAGACATCGGATCCGTTCCCGCTGATAATATAAAAATCAGTGGACTACAACAGTTTGAATCTTTGAACGAATCCGCTAAGTCAAACGATGGAGGTTCGACGTATTTCTGACCCATGCTACTTACAACATAATTCTAAAAATTTTGAAGATGATAGTTAAATAATTGTTGGGAAGCTCATCAATAAATAAAATAAAATATATACCTGAATAGCTGGAACTACTTTATCAAAACGAATACACTTTATAATTACAAGTTTTTCAAGGCCACCAATATTTTTAAAAGGCTCTGGAATTGGTGTGTCTTGTGGATTATTTGAATCATACCATTTGTTCCACTCATCATTTGAATCGATAATTGATTTATAGAACTTATTTAATCTAAAATGTATATTCAATGAAATGAGATTATTTTAATTTTAGTAGGTATATAAAATATAAAATATATTCTCTAAAAACTCGATATGTCCCATCTTAATGGTCAGTCGAAATGGGTTAAGTCATTATAAGTCACCCAAGACTTCAATTCAAAAACTCATACATCTTATCGGATTAAAATGCATTGTCACGTATCTATTATCTATGTACAACGTAGCACACGTTTCTAGTAGTATTTGATGATATAACTAATAAGGCAATTAGTATAATATAACATGCTGAGGTCATTGCAAGAGCGTAGTGAACATAGTATTAAACAATATGTCAATATTTAACTATAAAAGTTTTGTCACACGTCTCTCTTTTTGGGAAAGTCTGAATATTCATACGGAAGAATACGAGTCGATCAGAATACCAAGTACGAGACCTGAACACCGCCTCATGACCGAATTTAGCCATTACTACGACCACTCACTCCAAAAGGCACGATCATACATAAGGGAGATCATGACAAGAGCTCGTCAGACGGTTACAGTATGGGTTAGCAAACGATTAGGGGGTTAGGGATACCCAAGACACTTGGAGACAGGTCGTAACACCACTCACAGTCTTAGATATAATTTTAGTCGTAACACCGCTCACTTCACCACCATAGCTTATATACATTATAATTTTGTACTTAAAATATTTTTAAATAAACAGAAAACATAACCAAAAACATCAATTATTCGTTTCTGCGTTGATGCATATATCGAAACCTTTAATATCAAAATTTGATTTACTATCTTTTTACCATACATCAAAGAATTGATTAAAAGTTGATATACGTAAAAAATGTAATTTACCTACTTGTATTCACGTAGCTTAATGAATGTATTCATGTATATACAAGGTGATATATTTTAATATAAAATATATTTATCACTGTTTACCTTGGTAATTGAGATGCTCGAACAATTTCAGCCCATGACTTATCACTTAACCAATTAGAAGCCGGATTTGGGTGTTCATTGGTTAATCCAACTCCTTCGGTAAGGAATAATGTAAATAACTCATCGTCAATTAAACCCTGTTACATAAAATATTACTATAGTAATGAATATATTGATGTATTGTTAAACATTTAATTATAATACAGAATATTATTAGTTACCTTGGACCGAAAAATTCCAACTGTTAAAATAAATGAAAAAATCAGTTTGTCTTTTTCAAATAAAGATCTACAAACGTTTCGATAGATGTTGTAAGTGAAATAATCATTCAAAATCTGTATTCTTTCACTAATGTCATCCGATTTTTCACTTTGTGCAATCGACTGTCACACAAATATAGCAACAATCATCAGTTATTTTTTTATTATGATTTATATATAGAACATTCCACAAAGAACGACTTTGGTCGTTTATATTTTAAATTGAAAAATCGAGGAAATATTCATATAAATGTTCATATAAATGATAATACATAGAGCTCTAGAAGTGACTGATACGTTGAAATGGACTTTTTCAGGTAGAAATTTGTTTTCATTACACCATGGCGAAACAACAACAGCAGTAGCTTATGTCACATTAGATATGCTCAAGTAAGTTTGGAAAGAGTTTGAATACCGTCTCTAATTCGTTCGTGTCGGGGTAGCAGGGGATATTGGCAGTGATTGGGAGAGAAAGGTGCTTGGGGGCTTGGTCCCCAAAAATTATTCGAAGTTCCTCCGAAATTAAAATAATATTAATTCATTGTTATGTTATTAAATGACTCATTTTATGATTAAATATTTCAGCCCTCCCCTCCCATTAAAATTCAATTGAATCTCCATAATAACCTATTGCTGAATAATATAACATTACGTATCCTGTAACACAGTGGCATAATTATGGGGGATAGATCCCCCCATGAGTTGTTTAAATACAAACTTTTAATTATTACGAAACTAGAAAAAAAAAATGTTTAGTTGCTTCGGTATAAATATTACCCGGTTATAAATATTTACCCGGTAAACGATAAGCATGATTTCAAAATAAATGGTCGGATTCATTTTAATTCTTATTTATTAATAAACACTGGGTGCCATGCCACACACTATACCAAATTACAGTACCTACTTCCTACACACTACATGCATATAGATTATAGACAGTAAGTAATTCGATAATGGGAAAAACCACCATTCCAAAAACATAATATAATAATAAAAATGTAACTTCATGATTTACATTTCGTAGAACGAATAGTAATACTACAAACGTGCGCCGACACTAAGTATCTACATTGATTATTGCGATTACGTATAGACACTACACAGTAGGTATACACCGTGTCATTCCCTAATTGTCATAGTGTCACACAACATAGTACCTAATTGATAAAAAAAAAATTAAATTACCAGCAACTATTGAATTTTTTTTAAAAGAAGCCTGGACCTGACGTAAGTATTACAATTTTAAATTATTCAAAAGACTAAACATTATTAGGCCCGGAATTAAATGTTTTAAAATCGTACAAAATATGTATGACGTATTTTATACACTTATTATAATTTATAATTAGCATTACAAGTCGTGCTAAAATTATGCAAAATTAAATAAACACCAGTTAAAAAATGTATTAAAAATTTAACTGCAGTCACTGCAGTTTACTCAATAAGCTATTAGGTTTGTCATATTAATTATGATAAAAAATTTTAATGAGTTTATTAAAAATAATAGAATTTATTAATTTATAATAATAATTAATAATAGGTGCCTAATATTTAATAATAATTTTGCCTACACATGTTCTTGTTTATTATTTAAGGAAAACATAGAGAAATCTGATGATGTATCACGGGAAAAGCCCCCCCACAATTTGCCATACAAATTTATTTTGATCCCCCCCCCCCCCCCCCCCATGAAACATTCTCAATTACGCCACTGCTGTAACATGTTCTATATTCGCTTTTATAATTTATAAATATTGAAAACTAGTTCATTGTGACCATGTATTAAAATAAATAACAAGTACTTACCTGATAATATAAGTTTATAAACCACGATAGTGAATATTGGTACATTGGATCGATATTATTTAGATCAGTGATACAGAAAAATAAAACTGAAGAGTGTTTAGACACAGGAATATAAACGTTACGAGCTACATCAATTTCATTTTCAGTTATGATAGAGATTTCTTGTTTCGATTGAATTTCAACTGATAATGTCTGTAGAATTAATTAATAATATGTTAAAGTAATGTAGATTTCTTACAAATTAAGTACCTAAGTAATTTTAAATACTTTTGACGAAGATAAAACTTGTATTGCTGATTCATCCTCCAAAATATTTCCTTCGGACGACGATAGAATGTATAATATATTGTCTTCGATTTCCTTCAACGATTTTTTATTATTAGCACTTTCAACTATTAATTCATTTTTTTTTTCCTCCAGCTGAGGTCGTTCTTTAGCAACAACAATCCCTAGCAATTGATCTTGAAGCCCTTGTGGTGTTATCATAAAGTTTAATAGTGTCACCTAAATTACACAAGTGATTATTTTTAAAAATAAAATAATGATATACAGTTAGGTTATATTGCATTAACAAAACTAAAATATATTCAAATCATAATATTTATTTATTTTAGAAGTTAATTTTATTTAATTAAAAAATTAGAAAAATGCATGATGTGAATATATTTTTATAAAATTATATTATTACATTGGTAAATTTATTAACATTATAAAGCTATATTTAAAATACTAAAAAAAAAATTATTGATAACTTTAGTTAATTACAGTAATTTTTTATTAATTTAGCCTAAGCCTTAGATAAAGTAACGTACTTTGACAGAAATGTCTGGCAAATAATGAGGATTTCGAAGTCGTGTCGTGATGTAAAATCGAAATGAGTGATTATATTCCAACAAATTATCGCCAAATCTCAAGTATTCAATCCCACCTTGCTTATAGATATTTTTTAGCAGTACTTGGTCTATAAAAAACACCTAAGTCTAGTAATTATATTTCTTATATTTTATGAAATAAATAGGTATTAAGTTTTAAATTTTACAAAATTGTATAAAATGCATAATTGTATAGATTATAATATGTTACCAAGTGTGGCATCTATGTCTTCTTGTACATTTTCTAAGAGAACTGGCAAACCATGTTCAATGGCTAATTGTATCGAAGTCATATAATTTGAATTTGTCAGTTTGATTACAGAAATATTATTTGTACTTTCCAAAGCTTTTATCCATTTATTTGCTTGACCTTGGGGATCAATCATTAGAGGCCATCTTGTACCACTAAATACAATAATCCCATTTTCAACTGAAAAATTATCAGCTGGAAGTCCAAATATATTCCATTCTCGAATTAATACAGGTTCTCCTAATGTATGTATTAATGAAAACTGCTTTGAACAAGGAATATTTGTTTTTGAACACATTTGGTTCCATTCATCAATAAGTACCTGGACAATATTTTTTTTATATAGATATATTATATATAAATACATTTTTTTCTCAATAGTAAATACACGATATGTAAACTAATTTTACAATAAGAATACCTATATGCTATAAATGAATAAAAGTATGTAGGTACTTGACATGAATTACTTTAAGAAAGGAGTAATCCAGTGGCTACACTTTATATATAATATACAGGGTGTAAAAGAAAGAATTGATCAAAAAAAAAAAAAAATTGATGCTGCTTAAGCGTGTGACAAAAATTTTTAAAACAGAAATATACCCATGTTAGCAAATTTCTAAAAATAATATTTTTAAAAAAGTTATTGCGTACCAAATCAATATCAAAAAAATATTGATATTTAAAAAAATTCTAAAAAATAAACTACTTGACTTAGATAGATGTTTTTACTATTCAAATTATTCTTTTAATCAGATTCAAAAATTGGCTAATTTAAATTTATGTAAAAAAATTTAAATAAAATTTTAAATTTTAAATTTTCAGTATTAAAAAATAATTATATATTTTTTTATTTATTACACTTGTAGCGCAAGTGGCTATACATTTATATAAAACATTTGTTTAAATATTGATTAGAACAAAAGTTATTCCAAAAGTCAGTTTTATCTGTTACACCCTGTATAGTATACACCCGGTGTATATTACATTTATATATATAATTGATATTTTTATGAATTAAATATATGATAAATACGAATATAAATACATTAATTAATATACTATTACAAACATTTCTAAAGTCAACAGTGAATGCCCCAAGATAAGCAACAACACCTGCAGATAACAATACATCACCAATCACGTTATCCAGGGTTAGTTGCAACTCCAGAGCTGTTTGGCTCCACCTATGTTTTTCTCCGCTAAGTCCACTAATTAATTGTTCAGCTCGGGTCAATTTTTTAGCACATAGCTCAATATTATCTTCTAATTCCGTTTGCTCTTCTGTTTTTTTCGCAAGTTCATTTTGCAATGTTTGAAGCTTGCCTAATATCCCAGCAAGTTCAGCTCTTTTCTCATTAAGTGTTTCTATTTGAGCGTTATAATCCGATTCTGCTTGCTGAAGTTTTTCTTGTTTAGGTCCAACTATTTTTTTCACTTTGTCATATACATCCAACGCTCGTATCCATTTACAAAGGCCTTCACACGCATTAGAAACAGATCTGATAGTAATTGGATCGAAGGCTGGATCACTTATATATCTGAAAATAATTTTTGCATTTATTTTTGTATACAAAAAAAATTGATAAAATTACTTTTCTCTTATAGTTTTCATAATTGCAGGATCTATATTATCTTTGTCGTATGTTTTTAAACTTTCTAAAAATTTAGTATCTGAAATAAGTTTTTGAGAAGGTCCCCAATAATCTTCAATCATCTTCCCAGTGCCCTTGGGATCTGGCTTACGATCAGATTTTATTCCTTTCATAACACAAACTGCCTCTAGGACTAACTTGACACCATGTGGTGGGTTTTTCATAGATTTTACTAAGGTAATATCAGCAGGTTTAAGAGTATTTAGAGCTGAAACTGCAGCTTCGAGGGCTGGTATGGCCTCAGCTAAATCACTTTCACACTCATCTTTAATAGCCTGTGATGCTGCTGCAGCCTCATTAGCGAGGGCTTCATCTGCACCCACTAACTAAAATAATATCATGTACAGTTAATTTTAGAATATTATGAATAAAAATGACTTTGTTTTAATAATTACTTGTTTTTTGGCTTCGACTTTTACAGTGTCTTGTGCAATTTTAACCAAAAGAGCTTTAGTTGCCAACGATGTTTCTACAAGTTTTGGTTTTAAAGCTGTAAGTTGATCTTGCATAACAGATACTTGGCCAGCAGCAAAGTCTAATTTTTCTAAGCCGGTTTCATATCTATTACGCATAGTTGTAATTTGATCTACCCTCTTTTTATGTAAATTTTTAAATGTTTTAATCAACTCTAAATAGGACGTTGGTGTAACATAGTTATGCCTCTTTAACGCTGAATAAAACCTGAAATTTAATATTTTGAGACAATAGTTGAAATTAATTTGAAATATAAAATTATTAAATTACAATTTCCCATATGTAGGCCACATTATTTTTGTCCATAAATAACAAAAAAGTTACAAGCTGATAAATAAAATTAACCCAACTACAAAATAACGAAATAAATTTAGTACTTTTCTACTTAACGGAACACCCTTTTTTTTTTAATTTTTTTTTGGGGGGCTTAGTTATTTTTTGGGTAAACAAAATGTTGGTGACATCAGAATTTGGCGCACGAAGTTATTTTCGAAGCTATATCTAAACGAAGTTTTAACCCCTAAATACCTATAATGCTTAAATTAACGTATGTATAACAGTTGCGCAGTGGTAGTACCTTTGGCCCATAGACCCGTCTGTCGGCGTTCGATGCTCATCATGTGCGCGTTGATTCTTTGTATTTTTTTTTTGAAAATGAAGATTTTAACAATTGTAATATAGGTTTCAAGAAAATTTTGTAAAATTTTTTTTTCTAAAATATGTATTTAACACCTTTTTTATCTATCTCGGGTGAACTTAGGTTTTCAAAAATATTGTTTTTAAAGTATATGTTTATTGCCAGCGTGGCCACTAGCTCACTACGCTCGCTCGGACATTAAAATCGAAAATATCCCCCTTTTTGCTGTGCAAACCTCCTCGGGTGAACTTAGGTTAAGATGAAATAATAACAATTATTAATATTATTGTGTACCATTGATACAACGTGAATAGTGCAAAAAAACTGTTTATCCGGATTCGAGCTCGGTTCACTTTTCATGGCATAGTCATCATACCAGCATTGGGCCACGACGGCCAGCTTGGCGACGGGACATTTATGAGTAAGTTATTAAACGTATTGTATACTAACTTTGAAGTGTCATAACTTCTAAACTAAGTCCTAGCCCCAAATTCTGACTTCACCATCGTTTTAATCGTACTTGACTAAATAAGCTTCAAAAAAAAAAAAAAATGCAAAAAAAAGGTATCCCGTAAAGTAGAAATATACCATAAATTTAATAATATTTAACTATAGTTATATGTTGTACCAATATTAATTAAATTTTGATATGGAAAAGTTTACCTAACAGAAGCATCTCTAGCCGTCGTATGAAATTCTTTACAAATTACTACACAAGATGATGCAATATCACTGTTAATAGACATATCTTTTAAATAATATTCTGCAACTTTCTCAAGAGCATCTTCAGGCCAAACTGTAAACCTATAGTTAAAACAAAGAATTTGCTTGCGTTGAGTGAATTTTATTTCTACATCAATGTATATTGTATACATATTATTTTTTAATTATTTAAATAAATTATACCATACCAGTCAATTGTACAACAATTAATGAGTGAAGGAAACATTCTCAAGCGGTTTCTAAATACATCGCCAATTGGTGACATAGCTAAAGTAAGATGAAGGTTTTCTTTCACTCTTTCTATAAAGAAATTGTACAAAGCGAGAGGTGTTGTTTCAATGTTTTTTTCCTGTAACAAAAAAAAAATGTATGTTATTATTAATAATATAATATAATTATACATATATATGTATATTAATATACAGGTTGATTTTTTTATAATTGAATACTCATTATTTCAAGAAGTTTAAATGTTTTTGAAAATATTATTTTACATAGTTTCAAGTCGTTCACAAAACAAAGTTTTTATAAAAAAATTATATTTTTCGTATTATAACATTTCGTGGGGTGGAGTGGTACAAGGTTATTCATTTGTTCTTCAACATTTTAAATACTTATAACTCATAAACTACTCGCCTTAAATTTGATTTTTATGTCTCGAAATACTTAGACAAATATTCTGCTTTGTAATATGAAATTAAAACTTTATATAGAAATCCGCTAGATTAAACCGGTTTAAAATTATCCCACATTATCCCACACCGGGATAATGAACCATGTAAATATATGGTCCAAAAATCCCGGTGAATTATTTTTCACACCGGTTTAGTCTAGCGAATTTCTACATTGTTATCATTCAAAAAAGTACAAAACTTAAAAAATTATAAAGATAAAAAAATTTAATTTTTTAATAAAAACGTTGTTTTGTAAATTACTTGATCCTATGTAAAATAGTATTTTCACAAACATTTACACTTCTAATGATGAGTATTCAGTGATAAAAGAATCACCCTGAATTATATTATGTTAATATAATATTCTAATTTAAGGTCAGGCCTTTGCAACTCAATATGAGTATTAGCCGTTAGGTATCTGTGATACAGTAATATGAATTGTCAGACTGAAAAAAGAAAAACTTCTGCAAAAGGTGATGGATTATGCTGTGCAATTGCAAAACGTAACGAGGCAAGAGTAGAGAAGAGAGTAGGAGCTCGGTAAATTTACCTGGTAAATTTTACTGGTAAGGTAAATTTACGTATTATAAACCTAAAACATATTAGATACTCAAATTAATTTCTTTACACTACTACTGAGAATAAATTAAAACGATGAAATGATGATTCATATTCCTTTCATTATTTAAAATAGTATGTTATTGATATAACTTACGAGACTCTGAGCAATATTGGATATTTTATCTAAAATATCAACTCGTTCATCAGATTGATAAAGATTTGGTATATCTCCAGTATTAAGTAACATATTTATATCTTCCACAAAGCTTTCTTCTGCAATTTGATTGTCTGATAAAAAAAATGTAATAGGATTTCCTTCGCATCCAGCATATCTTAATATTTTTTTCATATCTTCATTCCATTCATTTTTACCATAATTCCTTCCTATTTCAATCTGATGGAAATATTCGTATAAAATTAATATAATATAATGTGAATGGATATATTCATACTATAGTATAATAATACCTGAAATATTTTATAATCGGCTATAAATGTGGCCAACTTTGTAGCTGATTGTCTTCCACTGCCACCTATTCCAACCAGTAACACATGGCCATTGTCTTGTTGTAAGACTCTACTTACACGAGATACATGTTCAATGGCAAACTTAAACATAACCATCGATAATGGACTTTTCGACATAGTATTGTACTCGTTCAAATAATATTCCATTCGTTGGATTAGTTGTTTTTCACTATGAACTTCATTGTAAATTTTTTTATCACTATCTGGATCCATGTAATTTCCATAAAAAAGGTTTCGTAAATGATCAGAATTTAAAAAGCTCTCGTCGATTGGCATTAAATCACTAAGATATTGGTCCATTGGTTGTCTCAAATAATTATAAGATGCTGATTTCATTATTTCAAATAATATATTACGATCGTCGTCATGAACTAATCTATCACCAAATACACGCCATGTCTCGTGAACCCACAGTCGGAACATTTTTTCAAGAGTTTTACACCTCGATGCTGGTAACAATAATATTCCTTTTATAACTCTGGTAAAATCTCTGAGATTGAAAGTATAGTGAGATTTAGCAGGAGTCGGTAAAAATGTAGTGACTGCTTCTTTGTACACAAACAATATGGCTTCTACAACATTCTAAATTTATTTTAGTTAAAATATGTAGATTTGTCTTCCAAAACTATGAGTTTATACAATTCCTTGTAATGCGATAGTCTCGGGAAATCCTTTATTAAAATGCCATTTCATAATTTGAGAAAAAATTTTAGACATAGTTTCTTGACTGAATGAATCAATACCAATAGCATTCATATGTCTAGTGAAACGAGTAGTAACTGCATTCGAACCGCCACCAGGAGGTTGAAGTACACCAATAAATAACTTAAGACAGATAAATTATTGCTTATTAGTAACGACATAGTATGTATTAATGTATTATATACCTAATAATAAATTAAAATAAACCTAACCATGTCGAGTATATCAATTCTTGACTTAGTTTGAAGATCATACCAATTACCATGATCAATCCATTGTCTTAGCAATTCTATTGGAGGTTGAGCACCATATTTTTCTGGTAACGGCATACTTAAATCATCTACAAACAACATACATTTTTTCCCAACAGACGGTCCAAAAACTCCTCTTTTTCGCCTGTATAAATAATATTTTGTTATGTATTATTACATAAATATTATGTAATAATATTTTTATAATATTTTGTATTTTGTTATTTGTACATTTCTCTAATATAAGTTACAAAAATTGATATACTTTTCCAATTTAGAAATGATTATGTCTTGTACAGTGTTAGCTGTGGTTCGTGCTGAGAAGTTTAGAACATTAACTAAAAATTTTTCTTTTGGCAAATGTATTAAGTAGTCCAGTACAATAGCTGATTTTCCAGTACCAGTGGGACCAACAAACAGTAAAGGAATTTCATTTTTTAATAATATTTGAAGAAAGAAATTTTGCTTTGCTGTTTCATCCGTCTCAATGATTAAGTCATTTATCTATACAAAAAACCAAGTCAATGTCACTAATGCAACTATTGTTTTTAACTCAAATTCTAATATATAAAAAAAAAAAAAACCTAAAAATATTAAATGGTGTATTTACTCTAGCATCTGGTGAGATCATTTTAAATTCCAATTTTTCAGACCATAAGACCCAAGAGCCATTATTTTTATAATCATACACATAATCATAGACTGTGCCCATATCTGGAAAAAGGTTTGCTTTTGTCAACCTAAAAGTAGCTGGTTTCCGATATTCATCAATATTTCCAAGAAGAAGTTTCCGTAAAAATGTATCAAATTTATTTCGGCTGTCGCCCTTTATTAAGGAGCCAAAACTCCAAATCAAACTGAAAATTATTATACATCCCAACATTATGGTTGCGAATCCAACTCCGGTTTCTTCTTTAATCATACATTCTGTTAACCTTGTAAAGGACTATAAAAAATAATATAATAATATTATATATTATATTATATTATATTAGTCGTATTTAAATTAATTATTTAAAAACTCACTTACGTTAAACATATGATTTTCAGAAGTAGCTAAAAATAAGCTACAATGCCTTTGTATAAAATCAAATACGGCAGGTACCACCCATTCGATTAAATCATCCATCATAATTTGTTGGTCCGGAAAAATTTTAGAAGAAAGAGTTTGCTTATAAGAAAACCAAAAAGATCTCCAGCCCAGCTGCTTTGGTTCCACATAAATCATACCACAGCGAGACACTGTTGCAGGTGAAGCTTGCTCTAAATTTGCAGGTTCAAATACCATGTTCATTTTATTATTCATCTGTACAATAGAAAAACGTCTTAGAAAATATAATGTAAATATGTCAGGGTTATCAAATGATGGAGGAGGGATAGACCCACCCTCAAGATTTTTTTTTCAATATTTATAACAATTTATATTATATACTATGTGGATTGTAGGTATATTGTATAATGTATTACATTTATTTAAAATTCTTATTTTCTAAACAAATAAATCATCAACTGTAGAAAATGTCCATAGAATATGAGTATATGACTATCCATATTCTTAAACACTGTTTTATACAAATACAAATTTGTATATTTAAGAAATACTAAGGCAGAGGTAAATATTAAAATATGCTGCTCATTATATGTGTTTTAGGCTGGAAGATATTTGTGTAATAAAATTGGAAAAAGTATTAAAAGTAATAATGCAAAGTAAACTTCTTTTAAAAATCGAAAATATTTACATTTTTAAATTGAACTACTAAAAATACATTAATTTTTGTCATTCGTTAATGTCGTTATGGTAAAAAATGTATAGGTTAACCTACTGTTTGCAGGGGCTTTACAGTACACACATTGAAACATACAACATGTCTTATATTTTAAAATATATTTTTTTAGGTTTGGTTTATTTCTTTTATAGTTAAATTAAAAGCGTTTATGCTACTATTATAGCTGTTTATCGTGAGATTATAAATATAACCGGAACGAAGTATTGGGCGAATTAGCAAAAAAATAATAATAAAAAAATAGATTCAAAAATTTCATGAAAATATTCTTATAAATAAAGTTTGTATTTAACATAATTTAAAAAATGTACCTATATTAGATATAACCAATAATTTTATTATATTTAATGATCAAAATAATATTTTATGTTAAAAAATTGGCTACACCCCCCCCCCCCCCCCCCGACAAAATAATTTGACCACCACTGTACCTAGTGGCAGGCTAGTACATAAATGTTGAAATACAGTATGTTTTTGATAAATTTTATAAACCTGAATTATTTCTCCGGACATTAAACACAATTTTTTGTTATCGTCCAACACTGTGTTCATATTTTCTATCCATACTGCATCAACAGGGCCATCAAATACAATCCATTTACGATCCCTTGATACACTGTTTGCAAATTCTCTAAATACGATTGCTAAGACTCCTAAAATAAAAAATTAAATTAGCGATATTATTATTTTTTTGTTATATAATATATAGGTAGTACGAGTATTTACCATCATACCATTCGTGCGAAACAGCATCAAACGAACCATACAATTGACCAAGAGTAATTGCTTTTGGATTGATTATTTTGCACGTGGTTCTAAATTCTTTCATTAAGGATTTACGGTCGAGTTGTAAATCACCTAACGATTCTGCCAAGACCTATAGAAATAAATTATCGTAATTCTATTGACAATAATAAAATTAACCAATATGGCAATAGATATTTAAGACGTAAGTAAATAAATAATCATAATATACCTAATATTAAGTTTAACTGCTCAAGTCAAAAGCTATTAAAGATTACAATAAGCTACAAAAATATTCACTACTTACAACAAACTGAAAATGTTCGTAAACAGTTTAAAACAAAACAAAATATTTTGAAAATTTTATCGTGTAGTTATATAAAATGCTAAAATAAATAACCAGTGAACAGTTCATGTATCTACGATCATTTGTTCTAGAGTCACACCAAAAGCCAAAATCGATTATGTCGAAAACCGACTTTGAGTAAAAATTCCCGTTTTTCCTTAATTTTTATTTTGTTTTTCCCGGGCGCTTTTGAAAACTAATGGGAACTTTAAATTGAAACAATTTAAGTTGGAAATTGAAACAATATTTCGATTACTTATCGTGTTCACAGATTACATAATTACAACGAAGTAATTGACCGTATTCGTAAAGAAATTGGAGAGGGCTGAAAAACACATATGTTTCAATTGATGAAACTATTCAGACGTTGATAGAAGGTACGTTGCTAATGTTTTCGTTGGTCTTATGCATGGAGATAAAAAATGTTCTAATTCGTATTTATTAACATGCGAGGGCTTACAAAATACAATTATCAAACTTATTATTTCACGACGCTTTAAATGTACTTTGGCCAAAAGAGATTAAATATAATAAAGCTTTTTTATTTTTAGCTGATGCTGTGCTATACATGGTGAAAACAACCAACTCTCTAACTGTATTCTACCCATATTTGTATCCAGATATGATATATGTTACATGTGTGGCACATGGTTTACACAGAGTGTGTGAAAAAATAAGGCTTGAGATAACATGATAAATGGCGTGAAAAAAAGTATTTTTAAAAGCTCCGAGTTGTGTGTTCAAATTTTAAGAATTATTTCTAAAATTACCTTTGCCTCTACAGCCTAAACATACCCGAAGGGGAACTTACCTAGGGGCCGCATCAAATTGTGCTGATAATTTCTACTCCATAAAATCGGTGCTTTTGTCTTTTGACAAAAGTTCTGCGAAACCCATAAAGAATGCTATAGCTTTATTTGAAAATAGATATATACAAAATGATTTAGCGTATATAAAATGTAACATTGGCTTTATCACTCAATCTACATTAAAATTAGAAAATTCCATTACTCGACAAGAATTTGAAAATCGTTGAAAACACTAAATTTAAACTAGATAAAGGACCCATTACTGAGTAAATCGACAACAAATTAAAAAATGAAGATTTCCCAAATATAACTCATGGAGAAGTAACAAAATTTAAATATACAAAAATTACATCGTGGGATGTAGAGCGAAATTTTAGAAAACATAAGAATTTCTTAAGGTTACACAGAAGATAGTTTACTTTTAAAAATTTAAAGCACCATGTTATTATTTTATGTAATACATTTGAATAGCTTAAATACATTTAGAGATAATAGATAAGTTTATAGATATATTTTAGCATATTTTTAATAAAACAAAACATGCATATTTCATCATTTTTTATTGTATATAGCCCTAATTATAAGGAACCCTAATACCCGATGCACTTAAGATTTACAAAAATGAATTTAAATATATTTTACGATAGATATAAATGTTGAAATGTACCTATACGAACAATGTTTTGACAACAATTGTATAAATAGTATTTAATAACCTGATAGGCGCAAGTTTTTCCTGAAAATGGTTCACCAACAATCATAAGTCCGTGTCTAACCAAAACCATTTCATAAACTTGTATTATTTTGTCAATGAACCACGGAGTACTTTGTAAATTCCGTTTAGCTAAGTTGATGTTTATTTTATTTATGAGTTCTTCTCTTTCTGGAACTAAGAGATTGACACCGGGGAACAAATCTCCATATATACCAATAAAAAGTGGTATATCCTAACATGAAATATTAAAAGGTATGACATAATGTTTAAATTAGTTAATAGTTAGGTAGTTATAGTTAGAGTGAAACCTCCGATGAAAATTTTGGCATATTGACGTCGTATATAGCTCTTAGTACAATTTGATCTTCGTTGTTATCAGGATATTTAATTTTCAAATTTTCAATGGATGTTAATACAGATTTAACTGCCCTCATTCCATAATCGTAATGTGATTGAGATGACAATTGTTCTGAACATAACTTATATGTGTCAACAATTTTTTCAGCCAAACTGTAGTAACATTATTATTTAAAGTTATTCAAATTATTAACTATTATACGAAATCATTAACAATATACCTTCTAGCATCACTAAACCCCATAGAATATAATGATATTTCTCCAATCATAGCATAATCTGGTACCATCATAGCAACTGTACGGAACAATACTTTCAAGTTATCTGGTAGTTCTTGTCGTCCAGCATATCTATAATAATAATAATAATAATAATAATAATAATTTTTGTTATAATATTAAGATAACTATATTGTGGTAAAAATGTAAGCAATTTAAAAAAATATAATCTTACCCTGGATTCATAGTTATAAAAACTGCACAAGTGGGATTTAATGTTAACTCTGTGCCTTCAAACATAAATTTTTCCTTTTTAGCTTTTACCGCCATTTGTATAATATACACTTGCTGAGCAATAACCGACAACACTTCAAGTTCAATTCTATTAAATTCGTCAAAACATGCCCATGCTCCAGATTGTGCTAATCCCTAATATCAAGACAACAATATTGTATCTATCATAAAAGACACGTTTCCGTGTTCAGATTCCATATTACACGTGTTTTACTGTTTTTAATTGTAGTTATCTATAGGAGAGTGGAGGCTTTAGGAGGGGGCAGCAGTGGCGAACCCAGGGGGGTGGACCCCCCATGGCTTATGTCATGACTATACCATAATTTTAACATTGTAATATAAATTTAAAAATTTAAATAATATAATTGTGTTTTTTTTATTGGCTTTAAGCCCGGCAAATTGTGTTTATTCAGGAAAAGAACAGAAAAACAGTAGTTAAATAAAATTTTTTTGAATATATATAGAAATAATTAAATTATGTTATAAAAAATAAGCTGATAAAATTCAGATTCTAACGTGTAAAAAACAATTATAAATTGTATTAACTAAACAATTTATAATCAATTTTATAATTTTATAATGCTCCCAAGGAAAGATCAACATTTGTTATATTTACTACATGGAGATATCAGTAGTCTTGGGCAGTATTCTGAATAAAGAATTCCAAATACAGTATTCGGAACACTTTTTAAGTAGGCATCTATATAGAATACTTTTAAAATACTTTTTCCAACAGTATTCTGAATAATTATTTAGAATATTTTTTTAAAGTATTTTAATATTCCTATAAAAAAATATTTATTATTTACAATAATAATTTTTTCATTGTTTTTTTGGACATTTTTACAATATTATAAGTACACGTTATAAAATTTTAATCAAGTATCAACAACTTAAATTACATTATATTTAGTGTTATTAAATTATACGTCCTATATGTTGAAAAATTTTCCCGAAGAAATTAATTTAATATTTAAAACACAAATTAAAAAGTATTTTAAAATTATTTGGAATACCTACGTTTGAAGTAGGTATTTAAAATACTTTATTCGGAATACTATTTGTATGAAGTATTTGAATAGGTAGGTACACTTGTATTCTGAATACTATTTTTCATAAGTATTCGAGTATTTATTCCAAATACTTTTTAAAAGTATTTCACCCAAATCTGGATATCAGATGATACCTACATAGTCGGTAAGTCATATTCGAGACATTTGAATTATAAACTACATACAGACACATAGTTAAAAAAATCCTTAAACAGCCGCCTTTGACCTCCCTCCCTCTGCAGGCGCTCTTGATAATGGTATAATTTGTATTACACATAAATAATGTTTGCTTTTCTTGTATGTTATTTTTTTTTTTTGGTTTTTTATGATAGTATAATATGCAAATAAAACCACTAAAACTATTACCTGTAACGAGGACCACGTGTTCACGTATCATTAACATTATGCCCATTATAATAATTAATGTGTAGCTTTAAATTTAATGCACGTAAATGTGCAGATGCAACATTTCAAAAATCATAATATTATGAAATAGGTACAATTACGAACCATGAAAAATTTGCCCATAGCTTTAAAATCAAGTCCTTCGGAACAATTGAATACGACACATTGTTTGGCAATTGCTTTGGCTAGATCTTTTGTAGTTTCTGTTTTTCCAGTACCGGCTGGACCTTCTGGAGCACCCCCGAGGTATAATTTTAATGCACCCATAAGCGTTCTATTTAATTCAAAAAAATGTTTAAAAAAAATTTAAATTATAATTAAAATTGTTATTTTACCTGTAACATCGATCCGTTAATGGAGTAATTACCAATCTTGGTGTATTGCCTAAATATTCATTTCCATAGTCTAAAGTAGTAGTTATCATCGACACAGTAGTTTTTGAATTTCTATTATAATACCTAAGTTGGCTAATCCAATTAAAATCTCGAACACTGCTTATTTTCAGAACTTTAAGATTTTTAACAACGTCACGAGCTTAACATATTAAATTCAATGGTTTATTAAAAAAATCACTATAGTTAATGAATAAATATTTTACGTTAATCATTACCGTGAACATCTATAACTATCAAAGCACACACCGTTGCCCTTTCACCTTTGCTTAATGTGCCACGCACTAAACTTACCAAATTGTCTATTTGATCATTACTTTTCTGCAAGTAAACCTAACACAAAAATGCACAAATTCAATACTATAAACTATTTAAGGTAGGTTTTTATCAGTTTAAGAAACTTCTCTAACAGGAAGTGTTCTTTTTTCAACAGCAGTTTCTACTTCGGCAGTCCAATTTATTGTCGCAGCACATAAAACTACCATACCTGGCCACTGAAGTACCCATTTGGACCGATTAGTATTAGCGTATTTTTTTACTGCATCGTTAATAATATTGTTTATTGACTGCATCATTAAACTTTCAACCTGGATTAACCATTTTTCTACTAAACCCTGTGACATAAAATTGAATTCAAACTTCAGTGCCAAAAATAAATTATAAACAATTAATCATGCCTTAGCCTCAGCGGGATAAATTATTCCATCAAATGCTACTACTTCACCATCAGCTGATATCATTCCCACAATGTCTATGCTTTTTGTAAAGTTTAATCTCGCAATGCCTTCGAAACATTTTTTAAGATGAGGTTGTACCCGTAGTGGGTTTTTGGTCTCGGATAGAATTTCAAGGAGTTCGTCGTTAGATAAAAAGAAAAATCTGTAATTTTAATTGAGCTATTAAACATGAATAATAAGACTATAATGCCATGGATAGGTAGGTACCGTGGAAAGAAAAGACGTTTTTTCTCCAAGTACTCATTTAAGCCTTTTTGTATCTGCTCAAACATAACACTGCACGTTTTTAGTAATTGTAACATATTTGGATAATTTGTAGCTTCGAGGACTTTATTATTTTTAACAGTGTTAATCATAATATGACGCCAAATACCATCCACTGTCCTAAAATTTCTAGCTTCTTCGGGCATCTGACGGTTTATGTCTTCTGAACTAAATATTGGACCTAAATACATCCAAATCCCTTGCACCTACAATTTACAAATAATAATTGTATACATTTTGTATCGGTATATACAACTTTCTTTATTATAAAAAGACATATAGTATATAACTAATATCTATATAAATATTAGATAAATGTTGTTTTTTTTATATATAATTATATAATAAAATCAACTCACTGAAATGTAAATATTTTTCAACCTTATTATAAATTACCCGTACATATTCAAGTGTAAAATATAATAGTTAAAAGCTGGATCTAAAAATATATCATTTTGCTTATAATTCAAATAAATATATGTATTATTATTCATTACTAATGTATTGATTTACAACATACTCTTGGAACTTTAATGGAATTATCATTTATTATGAGTTTAATAAAATATATATATTTAGTGAAAAATATAACCTATAGGTATTATCACAGTTGGATTGCTTTACAGTTATTAATACTTTTATAAATAATCATTGTTATGTATTTCATCATAATTAATATGAAAATAAATAACTGTATTTTAAATTCAAGTACCTATCACCATTAATAAACATATTTACTGAAATCCATAGGTTTAAAATTTCTTGCATCAAAATTAATTTTTTTTCCCATATATCCATTTCTTCTTCAAAAGGTTTTATATAAATCGATCCATGCATTGTCTGAGCTTTCAGTATATGATCTTCTAACATAACCTGAATGTCATCTAACGCCGTTAATATGCTAACTCCAGTATCTCGGTATGGGCTACATTCAAACTCAATGGGTATCCATTCCTCTTTCATTTTTCGAAGATTTTGTTCAAGCGAATATTCTCTAGTTGCAATAACGCTAATTTCTTCAAGTTTTTCAATATAATCCAGTAAACCAATTTCAACCATTTGAGACAAAGTTGATGATTCATTAGGATGTAACTCTACACCAACATTTTTGCTAATCTGGTGTGTATATAGGTTTTTTTGTGATTATTGATTCATATATTATTTACAACGATAAAATATTAATGAAATTACTTCTGTCCAATGTCTATCGTGTATACCCGGATTACAAATTGTATCCAATACTGGTAAATACTTTTTAAAATCATCTACTTGACCACGTACAATTTCTGCTACTCTTTTTGACCCAGGATAGTCTTGAAGAGTTCTAGCTAATTTATATAGGGTTTTCCACATATTATCCACCATATCCTTTATTTCCTTAGCATTCAGATCATGGAATGGCCCTGAGATTTAGTAAATTATGTTCGTTTAAGAATAAATCAATTCATATTTTTCATATATTTTATTAATGTATGTAGTATATTTTACCATTGAACCATATTTCATTATAGTTCTGAAAATCATGAGCAATGTGCCACAAACGGTCAAATTGCTCACTAGTTGTAACCATTGTATAAAGATGAGTATATGGTGTAACTTCAACATCCAACAGTTTTTCGGTATGATTAATGCTCTGAATTATTTAAGGTAATTATTATTTGAACCCTTAATTATTTTATTCTTAAAATAAATACAAAATATATTTAAATAACAATTAACATAGGTAGGTAAGTAATTTCTTAACTCGGCAGTTTATATTATTAGAGTTTCTATAGATAGTGTTAAAGAAAGTAAAACATTGTTTAATAAAATAAGCACAATTATAACAGCACACTATAAAACACATTGCCAGTACTCTAAAAATATATTGATTTAGTTAAAACTTAAATTAATTTTTAATTAGATTACTGTTTTATAGTGTAGGTACTATAGTTTAAATTTTATTTACATACCTTTGCAGCAGCAATATCTTCTTTAAGAAAATCGGTAAGACGATCTACTTCTTCAGTTGCTGCTATGATTTCATCATTAGTTAATATTGGCGGGTCTTTTTTCTTTAAATCATCCAATAATTTGTTATGACTTTTAAGACTATAAAAACCAATCTTTCAATTGTTAATACTACCTACTTAATTGAAATCGCTTTTAACATACTTCAATTCAAATTCAGTTTTTTTAGTTTTCAACTGGCTTTCAACTACTGCTTTCTTTAGAACAACTCTATTTGTAGCTAGATCTAAAAATTGTTCAATTTCTTGAGGCCATCGATATACTCGTGATTGCAAATTTATATCCTCAACTATTAAAAATTAGTAGGTAATTTAAAAATAAAATCTCATGAAATAAAATGTAATATTATATTACTGTTGAACAATGTGTAATCAAAAAGAAACATAATGTATTCTCCGACTGTCCTCAGTTGAGCTTTCATTTTTGATAAAGTAGAATCCCGACTTAGTGTTACATAGTTACTAAGCTCTACTAATTCTTCAGTAGTTTCAGGTGTTTCTGATAACTTGGCAGACATAACTTCAAATTCACTATTTATTCTGAAAAAAATATGATTATTACTGTTTTAATTTTATTATTATTATTTAGACTGCTAATAAAATAAAATATAAAACAATTCAGCATTTCAGCATTTCAGAATATTATGTTTACCCAGAAATAATTTGCTGAGTTAAATTCATAAAATAGTCGAGAATTCTGTTTTTCAAACTCTTAATTATATTTTTTAAGTTTGTATTAACCTCAGATACATCTAATGTTATTAAATTTAATTCCACTCGATCTCTAAGTTTAAGAATATCTTCATTTATAGTCATAAACTTGATGACCCATTCATTGAATTCCTTAAAAATATACGTAGAAGAATATTCACATGATCTATTTACTTTTTTAATTTAGTTATAAATTTATAATATTGAGATAGGTACATACATTCAATAATGGAAATGGATCACTTGAAAAAAATTTATCGAAGGCTTTAGTTTCAGTACCATTCAACAAATAGTAGTAGGATTTATAACATGTGATGTAAGTTTCTGGCCCTGGAAAATTGTTTTCTAGAACATTACCAACTTCAATTAACATATTTTGAACATCCTCTTCAGTTTCATAAATGTTTTTTAATACCATAGTAGAATCACCTTTCAGTTCTTTAAAGAATTTAAATATTATTTTAGTTTTATTTTGGATTTTAATAATGGAAGATATTTAATAACTTATAACTTTATAATATTACGTTTGGTTAACAGTAGTTGTTCAACTCTTGGTATATCTTGTACTGTTTTAATTATTTTTCTCGGGATTGACAATAAAAGATTTAAACATTCTTCACGCGTAGGTTCAAATGATATTTGAATTGAATTTTGGTTAGGAACTACTGCTCGTAGAATAAAAAATGGCAGATTTATGAACATTTTGTCTTTATATTCAGAATCTATTACATTTCCGTTCTAAATAGTAAGTTTTAAGACAAATGTTTATAGCTTAAGTTTAAACTATAATAAACATAAACACTAATAATATATATTTATAAATATAAATAGGTATACTACTTATATTTGTGAGTGAAAATTGGATAGGTACCTATTTCAATTATATTAAAAGGAAATGGGCTGTTAGGATTTAGGATGGATAATAGTTAATTATATATATATATAGGTAATGTAAAATATTATCTATAGAAAATAGAAACATTAAAAAAATACCTATATATGTATTGTTATATAAATAACTTCTTCAAATGTAAAAACGAATTTACCTACCTAACTACCGTACAACATGGGACATTTTTTTTTTTTGCATGTAACTTTCCCATAGAAATATAGTACTCATGAATAAATTATATATGAGATAAGATATGCGTATTTGCTTAAAAATTAAAAATTTTTTGTTAATTTTAAAAAAGTATGTGGCCAAGAATTTTTTTTTAAATTTCACTGTCTCGTGTTCCCACGTTACCAAAAGGTATAACTTAGGACAACCATATTAAATGTATACAAATTTTATGTTGGACTGATAAGAAGTATCTTGGGACAGTTCTTAAAAATTTTAAAAGAATTTGATATAATAAAGGTTTATTTTAATTATTTTATTGAATTTAAAGTAACATTACTGTCATTAGGTTTAACTTGGGATAGTACCTAGTAAAGCATGGGATAGGCGTTTCCCAAATTGGGATACATTTATTTTCCTCCATACCTCATTGTGTACAAATCACTTTAAGGTGATAATAATGCTTAACTTTAATTATATTTGCCATTAAATTAACATAAAAATTTATTTTGTAGTTCAACTAACATACGGAGAGGACTTAAACATAATTCGCTTGAATTTAAGGCTTTTAATTTATGTGACTTAATTAAATAAATCAACATCCCTTACTTTTATTTATACGTTTTTAAGTAGTACAGTTGTTTGTATTAATGTGTATACTGCATGAATACATTTATAATGATAACTAAAAGATAAATTAGTGATACCAGACGATACAATACTAAAAGTCCCAAGTACCTAACCCAGTTTTACGGTAATTATTTTATTCAATTTAAAATCCATATGTATTTTATTACCTACTTATGTTCAATTTATTGACAATTTAACACAGTTTAACTAAATATAAATTCTTAGTAATATTTAAAAACAAAAACATAATAATAACTTAACTCTCACCTTATATTCAAGTATTGTCTTCATGAATTGTTTCAAAGACTTAAATACAATTTGTCTCAACTGCCTGGACATAATAGTGGCAACACAATCAAAAAACTTTTTAATTTTATACTTTGTTTCATTTATCCCATGTGTTAGTAATAAATCTCGATAACTTTCTTTTGTTTTCAGAAATAACTCAGCACATTCCGCAATCCACCTATATTTAATTATAAATGATGCAGTACAAGATGTACAGATAATTTAATTCTTAGTTTATGATCTGTATTAAATTTTTTAATAAAATATATTACTTACTGTAAGTAACTTACATTAAAAAAAAACCAATTTATTTAAATATTGCATCTTAAGGCTTAAATGCATAGATGAATTCTCTATACATTTAAGCCATGTAGAAAATTACAAATGAAAACATATAGTTCCAATAAATAAAAATATAAAATTTATATAGATAATAGGTATATTTGAAACATTTCTAGTTCAATGTCATGGATACATTGAACATGATGTTGGTAATAAACTAAACATATATTTAATATACTTATTACCTATATACATTTTATATTTTTATTTAGCAGAACTAGATGTTTTCATTTGTAATTTTTTAGTGTTATAAATTATTTATCAATTATCATTATTTAATTGTACCTACGATCATTTTAAATAGTGCACTCATATAAATTATAAAGTCAATTTTTTTATATGCATAATTTCTAAGAGTAACCATAATATATTGCAGAAACAATCAATAATTCCACAAGAGTCAACACAAAATGAGTTTATATTTGAAAAATTCTCTGTGTTCAAAGAATATTTATTACTAATAATTTATTATTGTTAAGTTTTTGAGGCACAAAAATTAATTATGAAAACAAATCTTTAATAAATTTTGTTTTAGTCAATATTATTTTACAAAATAGAAATTGACAATAAAATATCATACTCATTTACTAATTTGTTCCGAAATTTATCACATGATTTATCCAAAAAATCTTGTAAGGAGCTTGGGGTTATAGGCAATCCTTCTTTTTTTAAATTTTCTATTGAAAAAATATAACCTTTAGAATACCTTTAAGAGAAAATTAAAAAATGAATAAAAATAATAAAAATAATGAATAAAAATGTATTAAAATTGCTTACTTTTTCCATATAGTATTCAACATTAAAATAGTATCATTAAAAATATATAAATTATGCCTTAGCTGATCCCTCTGAGTAATAGCTGTTTGGTGCCACGGAATCGGACCTCTGATTTGCATTGTAGAATAATCAGGTCTATAATAATTTGTTATTCCAATTCTATTTAGTTCATCTGGATCCATCAGTAAATAATTTAGGATTATTGTTTTGCAAGCAGTGTCATAATTTTGTCGTATTTCACTTTCCATATATGCCGTCACAAAATAATACCTAGGTAATTAAAATTATTCATTAATTAAGTATAGCTATATCAAACATTTTAATTAAATGTTGAAATGCATGTCATTTCTAAACATTTCTATTATGTCCTAATTGTTATAATTATTATAATTATTACCCCCCCCCCCCCCCCCAATTGCGCATATCTGTTTTCGTAAAAAAACTTTAGTGTACACTCAACGCTCATTTGTGAATTTAGATGCAAATATGTAATGAATATAATAATTTTATGAGCGCACAACTAATCAGATTCAACCCATCAAAAAGCTGCTCGCTTTGCTCGTGAAAAATTATTATACAAAGCTCTTACGGAATATATTCACAAATTCACAAACTTTACAAGAATACATGTTTTGTCATCCAGCTTAGTAGGTACCTACATTTTATTTGTTTACCTAAATTAGATTTAACATGTTATAACATTTAACTTAATCATTCTCTAAGGAATTCTTATTAGGTAGGTACTGTGATGGCCGATGGGGGTATCTCGAACATATTTATATAAAAAAAACTGCAATAATCACAGTCGTCGGTTACGAACGGCGATGGCTAACTATACCAGATTATCAAACGTAGTCTCAAACTCAAATTACCGGAGGGACAAACATTTTTATAGACCTTTTTTTTCACTTACCAGTTACCTACCTGTATAATTAATACATTTTAACGAACGAGTTACACACGCTTCACACAGACTCATGGGTTTTGACAAGATCGGATTTGCACATAATGCAAGTTGACATTTTTATAAGCAATTACATGCAGTAAATGGATTTTCAACAATCATACTTAAATTAATAATATTACAAATTTTTATTTTGCGTATTTTGGGTACAAGTGCAAATTTTCCATAAAAATGAATGTTTTTAGATAATACGTATACATTCAAATGTTTTAATTTAATTTTATAGTATTATGAACAATTATTATATATAAATTTGTTCCAAAACACAAAAATTGAAAATATTTTTAAAAATATAATATTACGTTTCCGTAGATCATTATTATTTATTACGTTTTATTGGTTGGTTGGTATGTAATTACTAGGTATCCATTGCATACTGGTTTTCCTATCAAATATTTTTATTCTATCTACTTCGTCCGACATTATCAACTTATCGTCTGCAGAACTGCAGAACACGGATTGATAGACTGGTGATAATATTTAGAAGGGTAGGTACATTCGACAATAGTCAACGACCAACGTATTATAAAAAAGTGTTCATTTTATAAAACATTGTTTGTGTTTGTTACTTTACAATGCCAAAGTATCCAAGTTCAAAATTACCATCACTTTCAAAATGGATTGAAACGTATAATAAATCAAGTGAGGTTTTCAAAACTTAAATAATAATTCAGATTTTTGTCAGTGTTGTAATAAAGTAGTTTTAGTAGAAAAAAAGTTTCAAATAGATCAGCACGTTAAGTCATTTTCACACGAAAAATATTTGAAAACTCCGACTTCCAAAAAAACATTCGTTTATCAGCAGTCGACATTAGGTGAAAATCAATCAGTATATTTCCAAGAACTTTGTTCAGCTTTGATAGCATCTAACATACCACTGCATAAATTTTGCAAAATACCAATTTCAGATCTTTTTTAGAAAATATACTCATCTACATAATATACCTGTTGTACCCTGAGGAAAAATTATGTAATCAAATGTTACACAGATAATTCAAAAAAAAAAAAAAAAAAAACTAGAAAACATAGAAAATTCATTCAAACATTTTTGTATTGATGAAACTACTGACAACTAACCCAAGAGCAAATATGTTGCAAACTTTACTGTTGGTAAATTAAAATAATATCTATACACCATCAAAATCGTATCTTTTAGCATCAAAAGATCTTGAAAAAACAAATAATAATACCATAGAAAAATTTGTAAATGATTGTCTTAGAGTATTATGGCCAGAGGCAGGTAACGACGAAAAAGTTTTGTTAATGTTATCCTATGCGGCCCATATTATATGGTTAAAGCTGCCAACAATTTAAAACCATTTTATTCAAATCATATGATCTGTGCTGCTAATGGGATTCATTGGATCGCAGAAAAGTGTATGCATATTTTTCATGAAATAAACGATTTAATTAACAACGGTAAAAATATATTTTTGAAAGCTCCTTATAGAATTCAATTATATCATAAAAAGTTACCTAATAAACCATTACCGCCTCAACCTATAATAACACGGTAGGGTGCTTGGTTAAAATCGGCAATATTTTAAAAATGTTATTAAAAAAACATAAGAAGATAATGTTAAAAGCATTAAAAACTGTAAACAAATTCTAAATAAAGAAATATATAATTAACGATTTAACTTATATTAAAACAATTGATTATATTTGAAAGTATTAAAAAGCTTGAGACTTCAGGTTTGCTAAGGCACGGATCCAGAGCAAAGATCTGAGGTGGGGGAGGGCAACAATTTTTTTACAACACAAATACAATTATAATTAAATATTACACTTTACTCTTAATTTAAAAATGTTGTCATACCTAATAACAAGTATAAGTAATCAATGTGTTAAATAAATTATTGATTATTTAATATGTAAGGCGACAATGTCAAAAGAAGTTTAGATTTTGTTTATTTGTTATTTAATATATAATATTTAGGTAAATTTATAAAAAAATATGGCTGAGGAGGGCTGGGCCCCTAGGCCCTCTCTGGATCTGTCCCTGGGTTTGCTACTCATAGATGATTTAGACATTTTTGAACAAGTTACAAATTCTATTATTAATCTTTATGAAAATTAATTGAGCGTATTAATTTAAAAAAAAAATGTTCTGAAATTATTAATAAAAAATAAAGGCTTCCTTTCTAATCTGTATTTATAAAATAGTAAGCTGATTGACTGATCTATCAACGCACAGCTCAAACTATTGGACGAATTGGACTGAATTTGGCATACAGATATATATTATGGCGCGGGCGTAGGCATCCGCTAAGAAAGGATTTGTCGAAATTTGCATTTTAAAGAAGTGCTCAAACAGGGATCTTGAGGTTCACGATGGAAATTGGCAATTTTATTTTTTAAATAGTTGCCATTGGTTTACAGTCTACAGTAGAAATTAGTATTTATTTATTATTGGTTTCCATTGGTCATTTGGGCAGATCAGGTACAAGCTAGCACCAAATCAAATTATTGAACATTGCAGCAAGTTACACCCAAAAACAGTTGAACAATCATAATTTTTTAAAGTTGCAATTTTTTACGGACAACGGAGTGCACGGGTTCAGCTTGGTATGAATGTTTGGGTGTAGATTAGACCTCTGGAAAGATTAATTAATTAGATAGATTAATTTAATAAGGGCTAAATTTGTTTTTTTTTATTCATTGGATTTTAGTACGGTTAGGGTAGGTTAGGATTTTGTATTAATTGATTATATTAATCCACGGTAGGTGGAATTAAGTAAAAACGACAAACTTGGTATAACTTTGATACTTTAGAGTTAAATCATACACTTACGTACAAACAGCACGGGGTCCGCAATCTATCGCAGGTGAATTGCCTACCTGATAATACGAGCCAGAATTTTTATTCTGGGCCATGGAAAAGTTAAGATAAGTTTTGAACACCATACACCGATTATTAAATAACGAATTGAACAAAGTTTGAGTCATATAGAGTTGGTACCTACATTTAACGGGCAACGAAGTGCACGGGATCAGCTATTTTTGATAAAAATATATTTATCATTATTACCGATAGAAATATTTCAATACGTTTTCATTAACCATTTTTTATATTTACTTGCCGATTACATTAAACGATAAAATTTGAATAAAAAATTATACATATCAACGTCGCAAAATAAACAACCAATCACGGGTGAAACTGTGACGGGTCGGCTAGTTTTAAAATAAATTTCTAAAATACACCAAAGTGAGCATTTTGACTTGAAGAGTTCTTCTATCAAACATTGTTCCCCGGAAATGTTGTCGTGTTTAAAATATGCACCAATAACAAGCGTTGATGTCATGAACATATTTTTGTTTCTTATTGTTTTTCAAATAACAAATAAATTGTATATTTTTTCATCTTAATTCATTTTTATCAACATTATATTTTGATATAATATTGTAGTTTATTTATTTTCATCATTAATGTTTTTATTTTAACACTTAACAATAAATAAATAACTGTATTAATGAAAAATTATTTTGCATATTTTTTTTTTTTTAAGTGCATATTTGAAACTTTTAAAGTGCATATTTTAAAATTTTAATTGCATATACATCCGGTCATGGTTGTGCTCAAGGGGTGGGAGGGTAGGGGTTCCACACCCCCAATGGACACTTTACAAATATAATATAAGTACTTATAATTATACCAATTATACCAATTTATTGGAAATAAATCTAGTTTGGCGTCCATGCGAATTTTCAATTTTTTTTTCAGAAACCCATGTATTACAACTAATGAAGAACGATGTTGCCAACACAATTTCCATAAATAATTAGCTTTTAAGTTATAGCTTTCCAAAATTCACGATATTCTTTGTTCTACGGATTCGTACAACGCAATATTATACCCCGCGTTTGGAACTTTTAAACAACCTTTTTTAAATAATTTTTTGTTTTAACGTACCTATGTAGTTAAGCATGATGAAAATGACGGGGAAATCTGTATTTGGCTGTCAGACGTATTTTAAAGTTATAGTTAATTGAAATTTTTGGTATTTCCATATTCACGTGGTCACTCGCTCGCTCGCACAATTAAAATTGATAACATCTCTCGACTTGTTATTTAAAACCACCATGGGTGGGTATCGGAATTATTTTTGCACCATAATTTTTATAACGTTGATTTACTAAGATTTCAAAAAAAAAAAAATTTAAACTACTAAGTACAAACAAGTTATCTTATCCGTAATTCTTTCAAACGCAGTTTCTTTTTAAATTGATAGAGTGATTCAAGTGGAAGGTTTATATGTATATAACATGCATAATATAGTAGAGTAACACTGCCCCTTTTTTATATTATGTACGAGCATATCTCGAAAAGAACTCTACTTATTTTAATACGGGTTTCACTATTAAATTGGTCGATTCAGAAGGTTTTAATGTATAATGATTTTCATTGGTGAAATTAATTGGTGGACGAAAATAATAACAATCTATATGTCTAATCTATGTCTATATATTATATAAAAATAAATGTTTGTCTGTATGTCATTGAACTCTTCCTAAACCAATGGATATTTTTTGTGTGTTTTTGAGTGAGTCCCTGAATGGTTTAGATTCATAATTAGACTCAGTTGGTTCAACCCAGAGAGGTGCTCAAACAGGTATTATGAGATATACGTTAGAAATTTTTGTTTATAAATGGTCGCTATTGGTTATAGGAGAAATAATTAGTAAAAATTAGTATTTTAAATGTTTGCCATTTTAGTTACTCTGGCAGATAAGGTAAACGCATCAATCAAATCGTCGCACTCTTATGATTTCGAATAAAGAAATTATATATTAAAACACATATGAGAGTTGAATGTATATTTGTTGCTATTATATAGGTTCTCAAAAACTACTTGATAGATTTTGTGAAAATTTCGTATTGTTCTTGGAGATATCAGAAATGTTTAAAGAGTAGTTTGAACCACGTTCGAATTATACCAAGTGCTATACACAATCCACCACAAATAAATTGTTCCCATGGTCGATTTAGTTCGCAAAGCTCCCCAAATTTATCTGTGAACTGAGGTACCTATAGGTAGGTACACCAAAACCAAGATACACTTATATAATTAAAATTCTTTTTTCGTTTATTGAAATGGTTGCAATTCATTGCATATTATATCATATCAATATTATAATTAGAAGAAATATGGTATATACATTTTGTACAAATATATTTATTAAAAATGCAAATCTTTGGCCTGGAAAACGTCAGGTGGGACAGTTAGTTGTGAATATAGTAATTTATATTTATTAATCTATTTATTATTTTGTTTTAAATTTTTAATCCTTAGCTATAAAAGTTAAATTTCTTATAAATTTTTAACTACTAAATAATTTGTAAATTTTCAATTTGATATATTTCGTCAAGATATGAACTTTAAATGATTATAAAAATAATTGTGCCTATGTATTTTTAATATTTTTAATCTGTTATTGTAACAATATATCAGGAGCCTTGTATTAAACTTTGACGCTTTTTGGCCCACAAATAAAATTTTATTGATATTTATAGAAAAAAACTAAGATAATTAAAATTTTAAATTGTCCGTAAACAGCTCATAACGAGTCAAAATATTTTCATAATGTTATGGTGTATAGAAAATACTAATATAAACAACCAGTGAAAATTTCTTGTATCTACGGTCATTTGTTTTAGAGTTGTACCAAAAACCAAAATAGATTTTTTCGAAAACCGATTTTGCGTAAAAATGCCCACTTTTCCTTAATTTTTCTTTTTTTTCCCTGCACTTTCGAAGACTATTAGGAATTTTAAATTCTGAACAGAGCGATGAATGTTTTGATTTTACAATGATGTATGTTTTTTTTTTATTTGTGTCTGTCATCACCTTTTAGGACAATAAAAATACTCAGATTTTCTTCAAAAGTATCTTTTCTGATAGGAAAGTTAATCTAGTTGGTACTTTGGGGATCAAAAGTAAAAATATCATAATTGTTTTCGATACATGAAATTTTCACTGATTATTTATACCAGTATTTTCTATAGACGATAAAATTTTCAAAATTGATTTGTTTTGTAATGTTTACGGACATTTTTAGTTTTTTTCTATGAATGTCAATAGACAATTTATGTTGGGTAAAAAAGCTTGACAATTTATTACAAGGATCCTAATATATTGTTACAATGATATTTGAAAAATATTAAAAATCCAATGTCACATTTTTTTTTTATACGCATTTAAAGTTCAAATCTTGACAAAATACGTAAAAGTGATTCATTATGAAACTTGATGGTAATAATTAATAGCATTAACTGTGTTTTTACGATACTTCAGTTTTTAAGTAAGTTATTAGCATTTTTAATTTACGCTATATTTTATACGCATAACATACTAACAAATTGGAGTATCTTTCGTAAAAATCCCAAATACAAACACAGATAATGTTTTTACCATCAAGTTTCATAATAGTTCGATTCACTCTAATTTTTAAACTAACGGAGCTAAACGTAATCATCTGCTGAATGTATGCTAGTAATAATTATCTATAAGTTAGGTATGATTACTTTTTTAATAGATTCGGTTCAATACGATTTTCCTTTATGTTTTCTAATACTTGTTCTGGAAACGGATTATAAAAATCACTAGGTATACCCTGGTGGATAAAGAACAATAATTGAGTTAAGTGAGCAAATACAACATTTTAATAATTTTAACTTTTTATGATGATATAATATAAATATGGGAGTGTGACGTGAAATATTGAATATCAACTTACTTCGTTCAAATAGTACTTAATCGTTTCAATGTCTTCTTTACGCATGCTGATTTCTACGTTTTCTTGTTTTTTCCACATACCTCTCAATACATTCAATTGTTCATCTGGACTCATTGCGTTACAAGCATGTAATGATGGTCCGATAAAACTGTTGAGTGGAACATAAGATATGTAAACACGCACACAGGTAGTTATTATCACACTACATATCAATTTATTTGATAAATAGAGAAAAAAAGTTCTAAAGTGTATACAATTATTACTTTGTAGGTAATATCTGTGCTTTTATCATAGTATTTTTAATTTTCTTTGCGATTTTTTCTTGCTCCCTCTGCTTTGCTTTATTTTTGTGATATTTTCCGGACAATACATCCTGTACAAATACAAAGTTATATGATATAATATGGATAGAGACAAATCACAAGTAAGAACCAAAGGATTATGGGGACCTCTTTGTAAGGTTTATCACCTATGTTCTAATATTTTATTATTGTTTAAAATCAGGCACGGATCTAGAAATGAAAAAAGGTAGATGAAACAATTTACTTCGAGTACCTACATAAAAGTATAGGCCATAGAGTTCCATTAAGTTTAAGTTTTTATAATAAATAAAACATTCATCATGCATTCGCATATTATAAAATAATAATAAAAACAAACGTAAATAAAAATGTAACCTTTTATTGCCTTATTATATAATTACGTAGTTTTAAATATCTAAGGCCTAAAGGGGGCTCCAGTCCCTCTCCCCCATTTGTATCCATGCTTGTCCAAAAGTAGTAATTGGTACATTAATTTTGTTTACCGCTAGAGGCACGACACCGGGAAATTTGTAATCTGGAGTTGTGGTATTCGTCTTATGTGGTTTTTTGATTTTGGATTTGCTTTTTTGACGTGGACAATGTAATAGATGACGATCTTCGTCTAATATCTTAATACTCATAGTCGTTTCGTTTAACTTGTTGATTTCGCGTAATTTCTTATCGAGTCGTAGTCTATAGTTGCGTCCAATGGACATCGACGGAAGCTTCCGATGAATTTGATGCTATACATAAGAAAACGATAAAAAATGTTTAAAAAAACAATGATAATATTTTTTAATATCATAAAACCGTAATTTGAGCGCATTTAATTGTTGAATATTAGTTATCGATATTAAATATTTTACACTAATCGGAGTACATTCAGAATGACTACTGAACAACGGGGGGCGTCCACCTGCATCTTCAGAAATCTGGTCCGGACACTTTTCGGTGTTTTTGGCACGGTAGTTATTCATTTTTAACCGATTTTTTTTCATCTTGATTTCCTACGAATTATTTTATTGAATATTTATTATATTACCACAATAATAATAATCGTGTATGCCAACACTGTAGCCAATATTATAAAATTATACCGCGTACAACTATGTAGTCAACATATAAGTGAACAATTCACTAACTATTTCAAACAAGCAATTCTAACTATCTTCGAAGCTTTAAAATGCATATTTTGTATAGACTATAAACGTACAAGAAATTAGATAAATACAAACACACATTATCGGGTGCCTTGGAAACGAAATCGATTCATCAAATTTACAAAACGGTCTGATGCTATAAAATCTGAAATATGATTTTAAAAAAAAGTATGGAATTCTTAAAGGGATCGGCGATTTAGCCTAGCCCAACACGTCATGTGCATTAAATAAAATTAATTCAGACGAGTTTTAATTCAAACGTGCCTAAAGAAACTTGATCTAAAGAACATGCGATATTAAAGGTGCACATAACACAAAAAAAATGTTATTAACATTTTTTTTAAATGTTAAATTATTGTAGCAATGGCTATGATTTGGTGAAAATCCAATGTAAAAAAATGATAACTTTAAGAGATATTAAAAATGAATGTAGAATAGCTGAGTGGCGTCATTGGGCCCGGCTCAGCGTAATTACCTATCTTATACGTGTTAAGGTTCCTCGCTCCACACAATGATTTACCAATCTAAAAATGTTATATTTGACATTTAACTTAGGTATAAATGTGTAATTGTATGTGCTTAAGACGATAAAAGTATCAGAAGTTCAATATAAAGTTTAGTTTCATAAATATTAATATATCTTGAGAGGGATATTTTTGTCAAACGGTGCGTCATGGCCATTTAAATATAAAATAAAAATTCAACTATATAAGAATTTTAATATTAAAAAAACTAAACGTTGTATTGAAATTCTGATATTTGTATCGTCTTAAACACATAAAACCAAACATTTATATGTAAATTTAATTTCAAAAATAAAATGTTTAGGTAGGTAAATCGTTATGTGAAGTGAGGAACTTTTACTCGTATAGGTACGATAGGCAATAATTAAGATTAACTGAGCCAAATGACGTTACGCGTCTTTTTTTAATTGTCCGCGACTATTATTGAATAAAATGAGTAGACGCGTAAAACTTATACCATTATTCTTAGAATTGAACATTATTTAAAATTAAAAAAAAAACTTTTTTTGTGTTTTGAGCTCTTTTAAATAGGGATCGGTCATTAAATATTATAGTACCTATTATACGTCATAACGTCGGGTACGGCGACCATCGGATGTACGACTACAGTGGACCTAGAAAAAGTCTCACCTGACATCCTGGAGAATTTGATTGAATTTAATCCGTTTCAAGGCATGAGTCTGCAGAACAAGTATCCCGGGCACTCCAAGATTTCGATGCAGCTCGGTGCCACCACGACGTACGAATTTACCAAAGATAAGCATATATTCATAGCAGTGAAAGCTATGTATACACATTTTTGAATTTCTATTTTTTCCTTATATGGTATAAAAATGATGTTTTATTCGCTGACGTTGTTAGTTTCCGTTTCATGTGCACTGTTTAGAAAAATTCAGAAATACGATTATTCTATTTTTCTTTATTTATCGTCAACGTATCTTCCATTGTTTTAGTAACAATATTTCTATGCTGTACAAGTCCCCGGGTCTGGAAAAAATAGTTTAAAAATACATTAGATAACAGGTCATTCGAAAGACATACGGCTTTGACTAAGTATTCCAATTCAAGATACTGTTTATTTATTAATTTAGTTTAAGAGGATATCAGCGCACTATTTGTTTTTTCTCTGTGGCTCACGCACAACATAGACAAAATGCATTTACGCAGAATCATTTTTTCTATGTTTTTAAGTAATCTTCAGAGTAAAACCACCCATTACAAAAAAGATAGAGAATAATATTTTTGAAGGAATGACATATCAATTTTATATATTATTGTATTTGACTTAGTATTCGACTCTCAAAATAAACAAAAAATGTTGTAAATTTGTTTTAAATGTTTAAATTGTTTTGAGACAATATTTAGACAAAACGATATGTCATTCCCTCAAAAATACTATTTTTTTATCTTTTTTGTAATAGGTGATTTTAATCTAAGATTACTTAAAAACATAGAAAAAATGATACTGCGTAAATGTGTTTTGTTTATGTTGCGCGTGGGCCAGAGAGAGAAAACAAAATATAGTGCGCTGACATCCTCTTAAATACTTATTTAAACAGTTACTCTTGATTTTATGATTAGAATATTTAATGCATTTCGAAGCATACATTTTAGACGGTTGGGCAGAAGCGATGTATGAAGTCGACGTCGGCTCGTTGCACGTAATAGCATTGGCCGCCGACCACACCGTCCCGGCAAACCACACTGTCGCCCACAGGCCGGACGTCGTCGGCGCCGCGCCCCGACCATTCCACCGCCTTTTCGAAGATCTTGAGGTTGGTGTCAGCCATGAACGGTCTGTAAAGCAGCGCGTAGCTCTTGGTGCACACCATGGCGTCGTACACGAACGGGTGACAGGTGGCCGGCGAGCTGACGGTCAAATCGCCGTACTCGACAGCGGTGTTGGTCGCACGGTACACGGACCCTCGGATCGCCACCATGTCGCCGTCCAACACAGTGCCTCCGAACTGCCAGAGCAGCACCAGCTCCACGGTGAACTTGGCGAGCGCGGGACGCTTATTGAGGCCCATGGACTGGAACGGCGAAAACTCCAACATATCGTCCAGGTTGACGTGCATCACGTTCAACCGGTGGTTGCCGTACTTGTTCGTCAGGTCGATAAGAATCGACAACAGTGACACCTGTGGCAGTACCTAGTATTATTATTATTATAATATGATAGATAGAATGTTGATGCTCTAGAAGACTACAAAAATAATGACCATGGTAAATAAGATTAAAAGAAAAAAATACAAAATTCATCAACATTCAGTTGTTATCTTCATTCGTTGTACTGTGGAGTATGTTTAAAGTGATTTGGAAGCAAAGTAATAGAAAAAATGAAAATTGTAAAAAAAGTATCTCATAGTTATAATATAGAAATGTTATTTAATAACCTAACTTAGACAACATAAATGTTGACATTAACATTTTAAATATAGTTCACGTTAAAATAAATATAATATAATGTATCCTTCTATTTTTGATCCAATATATTATGTTTAAATTGTATCCCTAAACTCTTAAGTATATATTGTATTTATTGTGTAAAATAATATATACCTACCCAGTATATATTTAAAGTTCAAATTTATCTTCCTGTAATAATCATGTTTCTGTGGATGAAAATTTGGTTTTTGCAGTGTTGGGTAGTAACGTAACGAAAGTAACGCGTTACTGTAACGGCGTTACTTTTCTTGTAACGCGTTACGTAATTTAATTAGAATTATTTCCAAGTAACGAAAATGTAATGGAAATTATTTTTGAAAAGTAATTTAAATAGAATAACGCGTTAGTTTCGAATTATTAAGTACCTATACCTACCAATTGCGAATTGAAAAAAAATATATGTACCTATAATACGGTTATAATTATGTTTACCAATCTAATATGTATATATATTTAATTTTAACTCGGTACAATTCAGTTTTCAATGGTTTTGATATTTGAAATGTCTAATTTCACTGTAAATCAGGAAAACAGTTAATTAAATTTATTATTCTTTTAAATAGGTTTCTTATGAATATAGCTTGTGTGGAAGACTAAATTTTATATGACCCTATTAACTATACATGTTTTATAAAGAATTTGCTTGTTCAATTTGCCTGCAGAAGATTATTGTCAAGAAATTTAAAAAAAAATTTATTTTTGTAACGAGAAAGTAATGAGTTGCTTTTCTATTTGAAAAGTAAAGTAATTTCATAACAATTTTATTTGAGTAACAAGTAAAGTACCTAACTTAATTACATTTATCTCTTAGTAACGAGTAAAGTAACTTACCTAACACTGGGTTTTTGATATCAAATCATACCTATATTATTATACATTATTCATCATATAATATACTATAACTTATTTAAAATTGTAATGTAAATTTAAACCTAATAGTTTTTAAGTTGCATGTCATTTGACATTACCTAAAATTGGTTGTTGAATTTTAGTTGATCTGAAGCTAATTTATGTTATTTTAAATTATTTTATTGTTGTTAATACTAGTACCTACTGGCTACTCAATAAGCTTCAACAAGTCGCAACTGTTGAACTGTACCTATAGGTAATACTTATCTTTTAAGTGGTATCAAAATATTTTAAAATATTAGATGCTGCTCGTAGTATATACGATGAGTATATCCCCAAAGATTATTGGATGATGTGGTGTCTTACCAGAACTCAAACAAATAACAACTAAATGTTCAGTTGGAAATACAACCATTCGCGATCACATTTATTTCCAGTATAATGTTTTTTTTTTTGTCATTTATTGTACGTTATGTTTAGTATTTTGTTTTAGATGTTTTAGTACCTATTATAGTTAGTTTTGTTGGTAGTTTTAATAATTTAGTGTTACAAGTGCTGAAAGTTAAATCATCGTTTTCCTGCATATTTGAGTACCTATAAATAAATATTGGTAGTTTTTATCGGCGTTATTGCGTAGAAAAGGAATTTTTGGTCATTTTTTTATAGTTTTTAGGGAATTTAAATCTGCAGACCTATACTGATTAATATTAATATCATAATATGATTATATTGAGAAATGAGAAATCACTCACCGGTTGCGTCAGACCGCATTTGTTATCGATTCGAACGAATTCCATTCCACTGACGACGAACACATTTACGCGGCCGACATCGCCCACAGCGCCCAGGGCTGACTCTAGCGAACACGCGACCGTCCACGGCACGTGCGTGGTGTTGACAAACACGTAATACACGTCCTGTGAGCCGCCGAGGTCCAGGGACAGCAGCTTGGACACGCGGCGGGTCTCGTCCACGTAGCCCATCCGTTCCAGCGAGTACAGGTCCCTGGACACGACCGAACATAAGTCACTGGCGGTGACGTTGATGACCTGCTCCGAGGCGCGAAACCCCGAACCGTCGGTGTCGTCGTAGTACGAGAAGTTGCCCGCAATCGGCTGCACCGCCGCCGACGCAGTGGACCTGCACCGCAAGTGCAGGTAATACGCGAACGTCAGTAGAACGAACACGAACACCGCCGTGATGAAGGACTGAATGATCATAACCGCGAGCTCTTGTGCTAACTTCGTTAGACGCCGACCGTTGGCATCGACGTTCGTGCTACTGTCCATTTTCGGCATCGGACGCGTGCTGATATAGTACGTGGGCGATGGACAAAATATTTTACAGATATCGAACGCGAGTCATGATATTGTATAAACAAAAACACGTTGTCAGGTTATGAATGTCACGTGTTTATAATCCAAGTACGCGTCGTAACTATAAGAAATTTCATAAAATATAGTAAAACTGCAACATAACAAGTAAGTACAAAGTACAAGCACTGCAGTGTAGGTGCTCCCTCCCCCCACCGACGATCCTTCCTATAATAATATATGAAGCCTTGACGAGTTGTCTGTCGAGGAGAACAAGATATCACTTGGTTTATTTTCCGGGATGCATTTTGGTGTTGCGTTTATTGATACAACAAAATATATATTATAAATAATACACACTATTTTGGGCACCATGGTGATGGGCACCGGGCCAGTGGTTATTTAACCACGGTAAGAAAACATTTTGACGAAATTAGATAATTAAACATTTGATCATGATCTTATAGTTATTTTTTGTAATTTTAAAATATTATTCGTCGGTACATATTGAAACATTCAGCGTTTATAATTTTATTGTTTACGCACAATGATATTTTGAAATGATATGGTTTGTAATTATTATTGTAATTATTCATTTTAATAATAGTAAAATGATATATTTATTATTACATGCTTTTCTTTAACTCGCGATATTTCATTCATTAATTTCTGTTGTCATCAAATCTTGCGAGTTCGATTTAAGTCACTTCTACATGACATAGGAGGCTCAAATTTTGTATGGAGGTCTTGGGTCGGTGACAATATACATGACCCAATTGTCAATTCTTTTTCTAATTTATTGTTATCACTAAAAAGTAGAAAATAAAAATAATAAAATAAAAAATTTTTTTTTTAAAACATTCTTTTCTTAATACTACTTAATACATGAACGAAAAAGTTGAAAATAAACTTACTTTTAAAACAATTTCTTAATGAAACTTCAAGGTTATCAAGATATTACTAAAAGTGTTTCTAAAATGTATTTGTTGCAAAATTTTTAAAACTTGTGAATTACAAAAAACGAAAAGCATGGGGCACTTATGA
>NC_042493.1:95998172-96000264 GCF_005508785.2 Acyrthosiphon pisum
TCTACTTACCAAATGTATAATAATTGTTTATTGATTTATATTTTCCAGGGCAGAAATATGAAGCTAGCTTGTGATATCATTCTTACATTTATATTTGGACCATTACAACAACATAAACAGCGTAAAAAGATTTACTTTAAATACTTCAATATTGAAGTCTATATTATATTTATTATTTATGTTTATGACTAATAAACATTATAATTTTATCTATATTTTCTATAGTTATGTTTACTTAGATAGACCAACTGTTATTAAAATAATTTTTAAGTTTACAATGGCAGGATAAAAATCGCTGCAATTTTTAATTTCCAACTGTTTTAACTATCACATATACTATGTCATTATATTCTAACAAAACAGTTATTCTATTTGTATGATTTAGAGTTTATTATAAATATATTTTCTCAAAAATTAAAGAGTTAGATGAATGTATTAGTTATGAATTTTCACTTTGATTCATTTACTTTGTATTGTTAATAGTTATTACTATGTGTACATAGACTAGAGAATAACACTGTTGAGTGTTGACGTTCATTGTTCATTTGTGTTTTCTTAGAACATAATAATTATTACTTATTGTGAGGATGTTAATAATTGTTCATGAGTGGTACCAATTTAGTATTTACTCTCGAATGACTTAATAAATAAGATAAATTTATAAAGAAAATCTAAATATGTAACTGTACCAAGGGACAACAAAATAACGACATACTTTTATTTTTTTTTCATTTAGTTTTCGTTCATGTATTAAGTAGTATTAAGAAAAGCATGTTTTTTAAAAAAAAAATTTTAATTTTTTTACATTATATGTATATTTTAACGTTCAACAGTTAGGTAGAAGGTATGAAAATTTATTTTTAACATGATTGATAACATGGGTAGAGTCTGTTGGTGTTTTTAGGGTATACCGGTATACGGCGTATACACTTTTACTATTTGGAGAATTAGCGTCTATGCGTATTTCTCGATCCTAGTACGTTTCAGCTAGGGAGGCATAGCTAGGGTTCGTAATTTATTCTAATATAAACATTTAAAACAAATATAATATTAAATTTTACATAAACTATTTTATCATCAATATTTATAGTTACCTATATGAATTAATTAACTATAATCAGTGTTCGGACTTATCTAGATGAATTTCTAGATTATTATTTGTTCATCATATTTGTTTTATCTTATCTAGATAAATATGTACCTAAACGTTCATCTTAGATAATTTTTTTACTAATCTAAATAAATTCATCAACCTAGAAACATTTTTTATTGATAAAAATCGCGAAATTGTACTACATTTTTAAATATTTATACAGATTCTCAAACAAAGTTTATGGTTTATAAATAATGTAATTATTTTTATTTATATCATTATTATTATTATGTTCCTAGTGCCCAACTAAAATATACCAAAATTTATAACCATTTAAAAAATAATTGTATCTTTTTTTTATCTAGATAAAAAAGTATTTATCTTTATCTTTATCTAGATGAATATGAGTTAAGTTATCTTTTATCTCTATCTAGATACATTTGAGTTGCATTATCTTTATCTTTATCTAGATAAAAAAATACTTATCTAATCCGAACACTGACTATAATTACTGTGTTTGTCACATTATATAGTCATATAGCCATATAGGTATTAGCAATAATATAAGTTAAATAAACTATAGGTTAAATTATTTTAATCAGGCTGAGTACCTACCTACTTGTTACATTATACAGCGTTAGGGTATAAAATTGGCATTAACCTATTAGTATAAAATGTATTATTAAGTTATCTCATATGCTATATCAATGCTATATCAATGCTATATCATCCGTCATAATCTCGTTTAGTTCACCTCTTCCATCAAATCCATTAGGTCCAGTGAGCTTTTTAAGAAGTTTAAATGCTGACGTATAATTGTCTTGGATTTGGTCAGTATGAAGAACCACGTCCATAGGTATGCAATCACCAAAGGGTGGATACCAAGAATGCCACTCTTTTCTAAGATGAGTGATGACTTTCACGATATTTTACCGTGGACTGGAGAGGATGAACGGCTTGTGATTCTGTCCTGTATCTAACTCTGGGTGTAGACGATTC
>NC_042493.1:96002075-96003357 GCF_005508785.2 Acyrthosiphon pisum
TTCAAACGCTCATAAAAATTAATTTGAGTTTCTTATAGACATTTTTTTTTTTGATAAAGGTAGATTATCCTATAAGGAATCTTGTATTACATTTTAAAATCTTAGTTCTAAAAAGAAAAATTTTTACGAATTATTAACTCAAAATCATTTGCTAATTTTCGTGATTTTTACATATTTTGTCAATTTATGAACTTTAAATGCTAATAAAAAAAAACTGTGACTAAGGATTTTATATTATTTTTCAAATCTCATTGTAACAATATAGTAGGAGCCTTGTATTAAATTTTCAAGTATTTTTACTCAACAAATAAAGTTTTATTGACATTCATAGAAAAAAAAAACTAATTAAATTGGAAACTGAAATTGTCCGTAAACAGCTCAAAACAAATCAAAATATTTTGAAAATTTTATCATGTATAGAAAATGGAAATATAAACAACCAGTGAAAATTTCATGTATCTACAGTCATTTGTTTTAAAGTTACACCAAAAACCAAAATCAATTTTCTTGAAAACAAATTTTGCGTAAAAATTCCCGTTTTCCTTAATTTTTCTTTTGTTTTTCATGGTGCTTTTGAAAACTATTGGAAAAATTTTACTTTTGACCCCCTAAAGTACCAACTAGATTCACTTTCCTATCAGAAAAGGTACTGTTGAAGAAAATCCAAGCACTTTTACTGTCCTAAAAGGTGATGACTAGGGCTAGGATTTTGTGGCATTTGCATTTTCTTTCATAGTACTACAGGACATAGCTAATCAAAAACAAAATTCGATTCATTCATCACAGAGTTCAAATATGCAATTTTAATTTTGCTTTTTTTGCATTTTCTTATGATATTTTTAAATAAATGCTTTTTTGGTACTTTTTTGTCAGTTTATTAGCTTTTTAATTAGTTTTTGTAAATTATACGCATATTTAACATTTTTAGAACATTTACGTAAATATTAATCTAAATTATTATTTATTAATTTATTTTAACTGTATTATTATATATACTTATTTCGTTATTTCGTAGTGAAATATTATCGCTTTATCGGAAAATAGATTCTTAGATTTTGTCAGTGATTACCGAGTGGGAGTAGTGGTTACGTAATACGTTGACATTTATCGACATTTAATAAAACAGTTTATAATTTATTTTTTTCAATATTTATAAATTGTGCTTAGTTGTTCTAATAATTACTTAGTGTGAACATATACAAATGTTTTTAATAAATTATTTTATGATATTAAAAATATTTTTCAGCTAAACTTAAAAATGTTCAAGTCTTTTTTAGTTGCA
>NC_042493.1:96003457-96004763 GCF_005508785.2 Acyrthosiphon pisum
AAAAGGTGATGACAGACACAAAAAAAAATAAATGATAAAAAAAACACACATCATTGTAAAATCAATACATTCATCGTTCCACTCAGAATCTTAAATAAAACGTATCATTAATGTATTTATGTATTCGTCTCGCGATGTAGTCGTAGCCATAGAGCTCGATGTAGAGACTAGAGAAGATAAGGTAATACCACCACGATTATAAAGAACTTTCAACTTTATAATCGTGTATACCAAGGTTAGGTTGTTTAATTAATACGTATGCAATGGGTTGATTTGCAAACTAGTTATATTCTATTATTAAGATATTCGATATTTAGACATGAGCTTGACATAGAAATGATATTTTTACCGATTTTCACTAAAAAATCATGATTATTCTATATGCCTACTTTGTAGAATAATTATGAAATTGCTTGTATATTACCATCACAAGCGTGCAAATATAGGTATTTCTGTATTAAACAACAGGTAGGTACCTATGTTTCTATAATATTACATGGTTTTAAAGAATTTTACTAAAATATTGTGTTGTTTCCATATTCTTTATTGAAATGATGATATTTTTACTTATTTTAGCGAGATTTCTGTATTTACACACAGACAGCTATGTTTTTATCAAAATTACTACATTTTAACGTATATTCACATTAATGTGTATAGTTTTAGGTCTCAACATAAATTCTACCTACATATTAAACGAAAAATAAGTAAATGATATATGAATAGGTACTAAATTGCATTGTTGTATATTGGATATCAAACATCAATGTCTCAGTATGCACAGCGACGTTGTGATATATTTCACGTATCTACTGTATAAATATATAATAATTGATATATGTTTAAGAATTTAGGTATTGAATAAATTCTATATCGAAAATATTTAACGTTAATTATTACATTTGAAATAATCGATCGAGTCAATATGTATGCATGAACGCTGTTTAAGTAAATATGTAGGTATGTATATGTATGACGTATGTATGTATGAATACTGTTTAAATATATAAGAATATGTAGGTAAGGATACATACAATTATGTGTGTATGTAAGTAATATAATATGTGTAATGTGTATGCCTATATGTAGATGACTGATTGACATAGGCACAACTAGAGGCCGAACACTGGTGGGGCTAAAGCTATGTAGATAACACAGACCTGTGGGGGCCCCCACCACCAAATAGCGTATTTCAATTTTAAAATTACTATAACCATTCCCAAATGCACCGTAAACAAAGGAAGGATACTAATACAGAGGCGGCTTGATCATGCATTTTGTCGTTCACTGAATCATCAAAAGTTTG
>NC_042493.1:96004863-96006746 GCF_005508785.2 Acyrthosiphon pisum
AACATTTTGGCGCCCCTAAAATACTGGCGCCTGGGGCAGTTGTACCCAGGGCCCCCCCTTAAATGCGGCCCTGAGGTCCAGTGAGCTTTTTAAGAAGTTTAAATGCTGACGTATAATTGTCTTGGATTTGGTCAGTATGAAGAACCACGTCCATAGGTATGCAATCACCAAAGGGTGGATACCAAGAATGCCACTCTTTTCTAAGATGAGTGATGACTTTCATGATATTTTACCGTGGACTGGAGAGGATGAACGGCTTATGATTCTGTCCTGTATCTAACTCTGGGTGTAGACGATTCCATGATAATTGAAAAAATGGTGAATATATCTTAGTTCTGAAGGTGGGGGGGGGGGGGGTGAATTTAAAATCACCAGTCCATTATATTTCTTAATCCGTGGTTGTAGCCAATATTGTAATAATGTATAGTCGTAAAATACGCGGGTGGAAAATTGCAATCAAATTTAAATTAACTTTGTGAACATTTCCCTAAACATTTGCTTTACCTACTTTAAATAATACTTTTACATTTAACAACGATAAAAATATAAAAATACAGAGAAATGTGTGTTAAGTAAATGTTAAGATATATAGATACTAGACTACTAGGTTTATATAGGCACTATAGGCAGTAACTTCACATTAAAAAAATAGTACATTAGTACCTATTGAATGATAATTATTTTAATTGAAGATGAATATAATTTATCAATAAATTAGGATCAATACGGCAAGACATAATTACTATAATCATTTAATGAATAACATTTCATAATACTTTTGGTATTTGTACTTTGTAGGTACCTAATTAAATATAATGTAAAATATTACACAGTTGTATAAAATAATTCTATAAATGTATATCACTATAATGAGGTACCTAGGTGCTTGAATTTAGATATGCGTGCTTGTACCATTACTTTTATGAAGAAAATTAACAAAATAATATAATAAATTATTAACTACCATTTAATTCATTGGGTAGTTTTTTGTGAATATTATAATAATTCAGCAACGGTAACCATAGAAACTGGCCGAGACGCGAACATAAGACTTATGTTTAATAAGCAGTATAAAACTTAGTATAAAAGAACAAACAATATTTGAGACCTATAATACAATTATTATAGTTGAATTACCTGCTATAATATGTACCTACTATTGTACTATAGTCTATAAGTTAAATAGTTATAGACTTTATTAAAAATATGGAATCATACCTGGACGAGGTAAACAAGAACAGAAATATGGTTATAACAACACTATTGGTAGGTTATTATAAATTATTTAATAAATATTAATAATTATATTGCTTCAAATGCAGTGATAAAATATGGTAGTAGATTATAGAATGAAAACCAAATATATAGGTATTACATAATATGTAAAGTAGGTATTATGTAATATAGGTATATTATATAATAATGTACCTACATTTAAAAAATATTTGTACATAGGTAGGTACATGACTTATACATGCTTATTTTAATTACATTTTTTTTAAATATTTATTTTAGTAACTTATGGTCCATCAAAAAGAAATAATTCTTCACATTCCCTCAATATTTAAAATACAATATTATTATTATTATATTATTAATCAATTTTTATGCTAAGTTATGTATTTATTATTTATACAATCTACAATATTGCTATACCCCGCACAAGTAAAATACAAACTTACATTACCAAATGTAGGATTTTAAGGAGGAAACTGTTGAAAACAGAAATTTGGATCAAAGCACTTCACTTAAATTACAAGCTCCTATGTCTTCGTAAATCGTTTGTGTATGCTGGGTACATAATATATACCAAATTTAGTGGAGGTAACAGTTTTCTTCCGCCATTCTGGTTATTTCTATACTCTATTCAGTATAATAATTCC
>NC_042493.1:96006846-96010130 GCF_005508785.2 Acyrthosiphon pisum
CACTTTCGCGCCGCAGCTGAGCCGCCGGCAGCCGTCAGACCCTCTGGCCAGGTGTCGGCTGCGCTGTGATTGGTCGCCAGTTGTCGAAAGCTGCGGTCACTCGTCGCTATCGACAGTCGCCGCAGTGCATACAGATGATCATAATAACAAGATCGTAATAATTATTAGGTACCTACCCATTATGCAGTGGTGGTTCTAGCGTACCTATGGGCATGGTGGGCAGCTGCCCATACCAAAATTTCTGGTGCCCCTTATTGGGGAAGGGGGAGGAAAAGGGGGAGATATTTATAATTTAAAACCTAATTATAAATCTACTGTTGCCCATACGAAAATGTAGTCCTAGAACCGCGCCCGCCATTATGTTACCTATAATTTATATTATTTTTTCTTTACCATATTTCTTGTACTTTTTCCTTCTTGTTCTGCACCAAACTCAATGCCTACGTCGTAATAGGTATACAATTCTTCGTGAAAACGGTGCGATATTATTATTATTCACTACGTATACACCTGCGGCACGTCGGCGGCGGCGGCACAGCAAACATCAGCGCCAACTGGTGGCAACAGTCATGCGCGAACAAGACGAGTTTTCGTCAAGCGAGTGATAATGTCCGACCCATAATTTATTATATTATTATGTTAATTACTATTTACCATTTTGCACAGACTTCTATACTACACTTCTGTACTATATAGAAATCTGTGCTATTTTGTTTCTTAATAACAGTTTACAGTCCCGCGCTCAAGATGTTTTTATACTAAGTGGCTTGTTATCAAAATTGAAAATATTTATTTTAACTTAAAACTACCTATAATTTCAAAAACGTCATGTCTATGTTTAATTTAAGTAGTGCGAATAACGCAGGAAGTGCAGCAACGTAAGCATGTTTATTTTATTTATTTATACTATTTTTAAATACATGCACAAACGCTAAACCACTGTTGTCAAATATTTACCATAATATGTTTTAGCCGTTCGGGTACTTTAAAATCAAAAATGTGTATGTTTATGAATAAATTAATAACACTATATTTGTACATTTTTGATAACAGTTTTATTATTGTTATTAAAAATTGATTATGAAATACCTACAATCTACATAGTATGTTTGCAATGTTTTGTGTAATTCCTATTTTTAATTTTTTATATTTTATAATAATTAATATAACCAATTTTCAACAGCCCTCAATTTGGATTTGGAACATCGCTAGGAGTCTGTCCATCATCATCAACACCATCAACCACAACTACTTTTAGTAATTTGGGGGCCACTAATAAAAGGCAAGCTAAAAATACACAATGTTCTTCATTTGGTAATGTAGGCGCTCCTACAACTTCATTATCATTTGGAGCTAATCCTACATTAGCAACAAATACAACTAAACCAGGTAATTTGATAGACTGAACATAGTAAAGGAAATAAAAAATTATTTTAATTTTCATTATTTAGGATTTTCCCTTGGTAACAATGCAGCTTCAAATGTTCCATTAAATCTTTCTTTTGGCTCAACTGCAACTACAACTGCTTCTCCTTTTTCACTTGGAACTGCAGCATTGAATGTCAAACCTACAACAACTCTTACTGGTACACAATTGGCATTAGGAACAACTGCTAATATAACTACTTCTGCTGCTCCTGGTTAGTTATTACATAACTTAATTAATATATTAAATACTCATCAAAAACATGTTAACTTTTATTTCTACATAGTATAGTGACAATGTTTTAAAGGAATAATGCAGTGGTGTCATTTCAGTATTTAATAGGAGAGGGAAAATGTTTTGACCAACTAACAATTTCATTTTTAAAAAAAAATGGTACTTTCCTGTTATACGAGACTACCTTGTTTATTGACAACATCACAATCCTGTTATCTAAGACTACCAAAAAACAGCTAACAAACTAATTTCCGATTATATATATTTATCTCAATACTATTCACATTTCACAAAACTTTATTAAGTTTGAGACAAAACTAGACTCATCTTATAGCAAAAAATATGTAAGGATCCAAATAATTGTGGTAACCTATCTGAGTCCTCATTTTAGATTTTTCTCGAGTGGTCGTGAAACACGATTTCTAAATTGACAAATCGTAATAGAAATATTGAATAATTTTAAATTTTAAATACCTATTGTTATTTAATAGAGGTTTTTTTTAGAAATTATGGCTAAATTTAATAGTAATTATTTTGTTTTTAGAATAAAATTTGTATTGTATCAGAAAACTAACGTGTCCATATTTCAAACTAAAAACTATAAATATTAATTACTATTATGACAATAATTTTCTAGTATCTGCATAATATTGTTACATTTTTTCACCAACAACTGACTCTTTAAATCAGATATGTGCAAATATCTACCTTGCTACTCCTTTAATAACGCCACTGGAGTGATGAGAAAAAACTTTAAAAATATATCACTAACTTTTAATAAAAAATTAATAATAATTAATTATCATTTTTAGTTCCTCGTGGTCTTGGTGGTCTAGATACAATTTCAAATATAAACCAAGGTACATTGTTAATTTTAAATTAATACATTTTTACATTAAATTAATCTGTGTTTTTGTTAATGAAATATTTAGCACAAAATAAAGCTGTGCCTGCTCTTGAAATGCCTGTGCCTGATGAAATTTTACAATTAGTCAATAATTTAAAGCAAGTATTGTATTTGAAAACATTAATGGTATAATTATTTAAAAACAATCATTATTTTGATATTAAAATAATATCTGTTAATGTATTATGTATCTATATTTAGTTACACAACAATTAATTGAAGATATATTTTGCATATTGTATGTGGAAGTGTGTTTTAATTTTCATAATGGTATATGCTGTTGCGATAAAGGAGCTAAATTATTGAGCTTTAGCTTTGATATTAATGCGTGCAAAAGTGTATATACATTTTAGATGAGATGTGTCATGTATCATCAACACAATCAAACATACAATACAGTGTTAAAATATACTTATGTAATGAATTAGTATTTTAACTATCTTTACAGAGATTTTCTTAAGCAACAAAAAACAATGAGCACTGAATTGGCACGCATGTCATCTAAAAGTTCAAATGAAGTCACAAGGGATATAACATTGTGTCAAAAAAATTTACAGTTTATAGAACATAATTTAGATAAACAAAAAACATCTGTTCAAAAGTTAAAATATGAAACTAATAAGTAACTATATAAATTATTTACGTTAAATTAATTTAAAATAAAATAATTTGTATTTTAATTAATTACTTATACATAGTGTTTACAAGATTTTGAAA
>NC_042493.1:96010180-96015259 GCF_005508785.2 Acyrthosiphon pisum
GACTATTTACTTTTCAAACGTATATAAGCCAAACACATTAAATAGTTATGATATTGCAGGTGCTAGCTAGTCTTATGCGTTCTACAGACAAGTTTGTGACACATTAGGTTGTTTAATTAATACGTATGCAATGGGTTGATTTGCAAACTAGTTATATGTTATTATTAAGATATTTAGACATGACCTTGATATAGAAATGATATTTTTACCGATTTTCACTAAAAAATCATGATTACCTATTCTATATGCCTACTTCGTAGAATAATTATGAAATTGCTTGTATATTACCATCACAAGCGTGCAAATATAGGTATTTCTGTATTAAACAACAGGTAGGTACCTATGTTTCTATAATATTACATGGTTTTAAAGAATTTTACTAAAATATTGTGTTGTTTCCATATTCTTTATTGAAATGATGATATTTTTACTTATTTTAGCAAGATTTCTGTATTTACACATAGACAGCTATGTTTTTATCAAAATTACTACATTTTAACGTATATTCACATTAGTGTGTATAGTTTTAGGTCTCAACATAAATTCTACGTACATATTAAACGAAAAATAAGTAAATGATATATAAATAGGTACTATATTGCATTGTTGTATATTGGATATCAAACATCAATGTCTCAGTATGCACTGCAGCGACGTTGTGATATATTTCACGTATCTACTGTATAAATATATAATAATTGATATATGTTTAAGAATTTAGGTAGGTATTGAATAAATTCTATATCGAAAATATTTCACGTTAATTATTACATTTGAAATAATCGATCGAGTCAATATGTATGCATGAACGCTGTTTAAGTAAATATGTAGGTATGTATAATGTATATGTATGACGTATGTATGTATGAATACTGTTTAAATGTATAAGAATATGTAGGTAAGGATACATACAATTATGTGTGTATGTAAGTAATATAATATGTGTAATGTGTATGCCTATATGTAGATGACTGATTGACATAGGCACAACTAGAGGCCGAACACTGGTGGGGCTAAAGCTATGTAGATAACACAGAACTGTGGGGGCCCCCACCACCAAATAGCGTATTTCAATTTTAAAATTACTATAACCATTCCCAAATGCACCGTAAACACATAAGGATACTAATACAGAGGCGGCTTGATAATGCATTTTGTCGTTCACTGAATCATCAAAAAGTTTTGGGTGGGTGTCATTTTAATAGGTAGGTATACTTGGTCTTGGTTCTCAGTGTTCGGTATAGCCGTATAGGTAATAAGATAATGGTTAATTTGATGGCAATTCGTTATTAACAACAAATAGATACAATCACTTACATTAACAATCAACTTATGAAGTTATAAACAGCTATGACGAAAATATAGTCACATAAAGTATGAGACAATGTGGGCTCTTCGTGAAAACGGTGCGATATTATTATTATTCACTACGTATACACCTGCGGCACGTCGGCGGCGGCGGCACAGCAAACATCAGCGCCAACTGGTGGCAACAGTCATGCGCGAACAAGACGAGTTTTCGTCAAGCGAGTGATAATGTCCGACCCATAATTTATTATATTATGTTAATATTACTATTTACCATTTTGCACAGACTTCTATACTACACTTCTGTACTATATAGAAATCTGTGCCATTTTGTTTCTTAATAACAGTTTACAGTCCCGCGCTCAAGATGTTTTTATACTAAGTGGCTTGTTATCAAAATTGAAAATATTTATTTTAACTTAAAACTACCTATAATTTCAAAAACGTCATGTCTATGTTTAATTTAAGTGGTGCGAATAACGCAGGAAGTGCAGCAACGTAAGCATGTTTATTTTATTTATTTATACTATTTTTAAATACATGCACAAACGCTAAAACACTGTTGTCAAATATTTACCATAATATGTTTTAGCCGTTCGGGTACTTTTAAATCAAAAATGTGTATGTTTATGAATAAATTAATAACACTATATTTGTACATTTTTGATAACAGTTTTATTATTGTTATTAAAAATTGATTATGAAATACCTACAATCTACATAGTATGTTTGCAATGTTTTGTGTAATTCCTATTTTTAATTTTTTATATTTTATAATAATTAATATAACCAATTTTCAACAGCCCTCAATTTGGATTTGGAACATCGCTAGGAGTCTGTCCATCATCATCAACACCATCAACCACAACTACTTTTAGTAACTTGGGGGCCACTAATAAAAGGCAAGCTAAAAATACACAATGTTCTTCATTTGGTAATGTAGGCGCTCCTACAACTTCATTATCATTTGGAGCTAATCCTACATTAGCAACAAATACAACTAAACCAGGTAATTTGATAGACTGAACATTGTAAAGGAAATAAAAAATTATTTTAATTTTCATTATTTAGGATTTTCCCTTGGTAACAATGCAGCTTCAAATGTTCCATTAAATCTTTCTTTTGGCTCAACTGCAACTACAACTGCTTCTCCTTTTTCACTTGGAACTGCAGCATTGAATGTCAAACCTACAACAACTCTTACTGGTACACAATTGACATTAGGAACAACTGCTAATATAACTACTTCTGCTGCTCCTGGTTAGTTATTACATAACTTAATTAATATATTAAATACTCATCAAAAACATGTTAACTTTTATTTCTACATAGTATAGTGACAATGTTTTAAAGGAATAATGCAGTAGTGTCATTTCAGTATTTAATAGGAGAGGGAAAATGTTTTGACCAACTAACAATTTAATTTTTAAAAAAAAACGGTACTTTCCTGTTATACGAGACTACCTTGTTTATTGACAACATCACAATCCTGTTATCTAAGACTACCAAAAAACAGCTAACAAACTAATTTCCGATTATATATATTTATCTCAATACTATTCACATTTCACAAAACTTTTTATTAAGTTTGAGACAAAACTAGACTCATCTTATAGAAAAAAATATGTAAGGATCCAAATAATTGTGGTAAACTATCTGAGTCCTCATTTTAGATTTTTCTCGAGTGGTCGTGAAACACAATTTCTAAATTGACAAATCGTAATAGAAATATTGAATAATTTTAAATTTTAAATACCTATTGTTATTTAATAGAGGTTTTTTTTAGAAATTATGGCTAAATTTAATAGTAATTATTTTGTTTTTAGAATAAAATTTGTATTGTATCAGAAAACTAACGTGTCCATATTTCAAACTAAAAACTATAAATATTAATTACTATTATGACAATAATTTTCTAGTATCTGCATAATATTGTTACATTTTTTCACCAACAACTGACTCTTTAAATCAGATATGTACAAATATCTACCTTGCTACTTCTTTAATAACGCCACTGGAGTGATGAGAAAAAACTTAAAAATTATATCACTAACTTTTAATAAAAAATTAATAATAATTAATTATCATTTTTAGTTCCTCGTGGTCTTGGTGGTCTAGATACAATTTCAAATATAAACCAAGGTACATTGTTAATTTTAAATTAATACATTTTTACATTAAATTAATCTGTGTTTTTGTTAATGAAATATTTAGCACAAAATAAAGCTGTGCCTGCTCTTGAAATGCCTGTGCCTGATGAAATTTTACAATTAGTCAATAATTTAAAGCAAGTATTGTATTTGAAAACATTAATGGTATAATTATTTAAAAACAATCATTATTTTTATATTAAAATAATATCTGTTAATGTATTATGTATCTATATTTAGTTACACAACAATTAATTGAAGATATATTTTGCATATTGTATGTGGAAGTGTGTTTTAATTTTCATAATGGTATATGCCGTTGCGATAAAGGAGCTAAATTATTGAGCTTTAGCTTTGATATTAATGCGTGCAAAAGTGTATATACATTTTAGATGAGATGTGTCATGTATCATCAACACAATCAAACATACAATACAGTGTTAAAATATACTTATGTAATGAATTAGTATTTTAACTATCTTTACAGAGATTTTCTTAAGCAACAAAAAACAATGAGCACTGAATTGGCACGCATGTCATCTAAAAGTTCAAATGAAGTCACAAGGGATATAACATTGTGTCAAAAAAATTTACAGTTTATAGAACATAATTTAGATAAACAAAAAACATCTGTTCAAAAGTTAAAATATGAAACTAATAAGGTAACTATATAAATTATTTAGGTTAAATTAATTTAAAATAAAATAATTTGTATTTTAATTAATTACTTATACAATAGTGTTTACAAGATTTTGAAATTGCTCAATGTAATCATGACCATCCAGCAATGGTTCAAATAAATATGGAATCTAATATCAAATACTTTGCCGAGCTTATCAAATCATTACAAGAGAAAGAAAACATATTAAAAAATGAAATTGAAAATACTCAACAATATTTAGCAACATTGCCTTATAATAACAATGTCACGGTGGATGGTATGCTCAAATTTCTTTAAATAAGTCTATCATTTGGTTTCTAAACTAAATTTTATATTAGAGTTGAGAAGAATCGGGGATATGTATTACAAGAATATAATTGCATTAGCTGGTCATTTGTACGATATACACAATGAAGTACAAGTGTTAAAATCAAGACATTTGTCTTTTCGAAGAGAAATTTTAAATGATAATACAAATATTTTTCAATTGAACCAAAATCTAAGTTCATCTAATTTCTTTACATCTCATCCGGATACTACTGGTCCTAATCCATTTTTAGGGTTAAGTAAGTAAATAATACAAAAATTAAAAAATTTGATTTCTTGATAGAAAGTGTGTTTAACTATGAAATTTGTATTTTATTATATATAACAGCTTCAGCAGCACTAAACTTTGGAACATTTGGATTAGACCAGTCTGGTGTTCTTCGAAACCAAGGTTTGTACAGATTAATATGAATTAGTTCTAATAGTAATATATTTGTGGTTATTTTAACGCCAACCATTTGAAAATATTTTATCTTAAGAGGACGCTACACCCGCATGTGTTGTCTTCGTCTTAACAAATGTAAAACATAGTAAAGACTGTTTTGCGAGGGAAAGAACCGAGAGGGTTACAGTCATAACTAAGAAAAGAGATTTTCACCACATAAAAAGGAGAGCTTTAGCTGTGCAACTTTG
>NC_042493.1:96015309-96023486 GCF_005508785.2 Acyrthosiphon pisum
AACTAAGAAAAAGATTTTCACCACATAAAATGGATAACTTTGGCTGTGCAACGTTGTTTTTATTTTTTTGATATCATTTATATGAAAAAAATTTTCAAGTTTGAAAAACACAAACAATAATGGTTTTTGAAACAGTAAGAACTGTTTTTCATATAATTGATACCAAAAAAATAAAAACAACGTTTCACAGTCAAAGTTCTACTTTTTATGTGGTGAAAATGTTGTTTCTTAGTTATGACTGTACCTTTCTCGGTTCTTTCCCGCGCAAAACAGATTTTGCTATGTTGTACATTTGTAAGATGGAGACAAGCAGGTGTAGCGTCATCTTAAGTTGACATTACAGTGCCATTTGTTGTATATAAAATTATAAACATGATTTGCTGAGCGTACAATTTATTATGTTACGCACTTGTAAGACGGAGACAACAACAAATGTCAATGTAATGTCCCCTCACTATATTTTTTTTTTTGATTGACTGTAATTTATCATATTCAAAATCAAATTAAGTTCTAAATATTTAAAGTATAAAAACCAGGTTAGTTCTCTCATACATACTCCTTACCATTAATTTTGTCTTAAAATACTTGTCGTTTTAATTTTCAAGCCGTTCAAGGTTTATTATTCAACAGTTTTTTAATTTCAAATATAGAGATGTTTTAAAAACATAAATACATAAAAAAAAAGTAAAAAATAAATTACTTGTGAATTGTAAAATATTTACAGATTAGCGTGCAATCAAATTTTGGATATAACTCATTATTCAGAACAAGTACTCAACCAAATAATACAACACAATTCCAAGGTTTCTTTCCAAGCCATAAAATATAACAGTTAACATACTCTGTTAAGTAAGAGTAATAACTACATTTTATTTTTACCTAATTATAACTTTTCTGTTATATTTTGCTTATTTTAAAATAAAAGATGATGCCACAATTTGTTAGCAATGTGTTTTATCAATAAATTGTTAAAACTTCATTGTATTCAATTTTTTTTTAAGTATAATTAAATATATATTTTATAGAAAATCAATTTTTTGCATTCAATTCATTAGTGAAGTAAATTTAACATTAATGGTTATCATTGTTAATTTAAATTACACAAAACTTTTTCAACATACCTAGGCTAACCAATTTTCAATAATTTCATGATATCTATAAATGAAGATTGAAATGTTTCATTTCTATAATTTTTAGCTTTTGAATTACAATAAAATAACTGCAGATTTCACTATTTTCTGGAATTAAATTACATCTTAGACTTAAAATCAATCAATTTTATACATCACGTAACTTCTATAATAAAATGCTACTCAGATAACCCTATAGTCTGAATTAGGATTGCATATTTCAAATTTGACCTAGGATTCTGGTTAATGACATATTGGGTACAAAATGTTCAAATACAGCTCTACCTGTAATATTATTATTATAAATGTTTGGTAACCAAAAAGTTAGAGTTCTACTCAGAACCATTATTCATTGAATTCAAGTTTGAAACATTCGTTAAACAGGGGTCAGTGGCACCGAACAAACACAGGGTAATGGGTACATTTTTTTAGGTGGTGGGTGGTAGGTGGTTGTTACCGTGGCTCGTGGTGTATGGGTACTAAGTAGCTTAATAATTTTTGGAACAGGCAACAGGGTAATTATTTAATAACTATCAGCAGTCTGGTTCTATTGTCAGCAGCCTGCTCGTGGAGCAGATGAATTATTTCAAAATACATTTTAATTGGTTTTAGATTTAATAATTACTTAAATTAATGTACAGAAAATAATTTAGAATTTATGAAATATTTAGTTTTTGCTTCTATCGAAATATTCAATGAAATTAAAATAAACCCTAACAGCATTCCAAAGGATGCCTTTAAACCAGTCTACTCTGTATATCATACAGAGTAGATTTTGAGTGGAGGAGCGATAAATGTATTGATTTTACAATTATGTGTTTTTTTTTTTTTTGGGTGTGTGTATACACGATAAGTACCTAGTTAAAATAATTCTTCAGTATACTTTAGTAGTGGTGGGAAAGTGGATCTAGTTGGTGCTTCAAGAGGTTAAAATGTTAAATACAGAGTTTAGATATAAGAAAATCTTAGACATAAATAGAACAATTTGTATAAATTTCTAACTCAAAATAATTTGAAAGTTTTCGTGATTTTAACAAATGTTGTCAACATTCCAACTTAACTACTTCAGACGCTCTTAAAAAATTATTTTGTATTTACGTTCAACTTTTATTTTTGATCTCCATTAATTATTATTTATTAACAGGCTTGGAGCCCAATAGAGCAATACAATTTATAGTAATAAATAAATTTTAACAATATAAGTTATAATAGTATAATAATGATGCAGGACTTGAAACCGATATTAGATACAGGTTTTGAATGTCGGTTAAAACCGAAATCGATACTGAAACCGGAAACCAATCGAACAAAATCAAAACCGAAATTGAAATCGGAAAAATAAAAATGGTATTAAAAACCAAAAACGAAATCAGAAAAAATAAATACCGAAATCAAAATCTGAAAAAATAAATTCAGATACTCGAAATTGGAAAAAATATTTTCAGTTTCAAGCCTTGAAAATAACATAAACATTAAAGTAAGCAAACAATAGAATGGATCAAATAAAAATGGTAATTTTGAAAAAATAAAAAAATAAAAAATGGTAATAAACATTGCAGTACTGTTATTAATAAAAACATAGGTGCAACATACGGTGAATGGGATTATTTCTACCATAGTTGGTGTTGTGGAATAGAACAACAAAGGATGATAAAATAAGACCTAGTTGAATAAGTAAGAACTTTAAAACAACAATTTAAAAGGATATTTGTATTAAAATGTTAAGTATTTTGACTAAAAGAACATTTTTATCGTCAATAATTTAAAAAAAATTTAAAAAAATTAAATTTTCTTATGCCCAATAATAACAAAAAAGAGTAGAATATTTTGAATGGTAATAATATGCAGACCTTATTATGCTGTTTCAAATCCACTTATACCCACTTATACCCACTTATACCCACTTTCTAATACCTAGTCTATACCAAACGTGACGAACAAGAAAATGTAATTACGGCAAACGTAAATACACTGTTCAAAGGTATATGCAACAATCACGAAAACAATTCCGTGAAATAAAAATATTTACGAATCAAGCAAGGAGGTTATACTATATTATGTATGTAAGATGTAACCAAAAGTTTATGTTTTGTAAGGACCGTGGTATATAGCTGATTTCAGTGTCGGGCTGTGCAGGGAATACGCGTTATATTATGCTCGTCCAGCACTTTTTGGGATTCCCACTTTACTGCTTACGCTGAACGGAAAAAGGTCGCTTTCCAACGCTTCAACCACGGTCGAAAACCAAACTTTCGGCGCAGGCGTGACAAAAATTATACTACGTATTAAAATTCAATACTTATATTATATTATATTAATTACAAAAATTAAAGACCTGGGGGCAACAACCAGACATATCCTTTTTTTGAAATGTTCAACAGACAAAAAAAAACATTGTAAATTTCAAAAAAAAAAAATTTTGAAAAATGGTAGATTTTAGTTTTAGGGTACAACATATGCACTTATAGATATTGCTTAAATTTTAATAATAAGTTAAGGAAGCGATAAAAACTTGTTTGGACATAATATCTTTTTGTTGAACCGTAGGTATACTTAGAGATGTCTTGTTGACTAAAATCAAAACCAGACATCTCTATTTATATGATATCTCGCTGTATTTAACCGTCTAATTTGTCTGGTTATTGCACTAAACGACGCAGTTTTTTTTTGATTATATGTGCAATCAAAATCTAATTTTAACCAAAATATGGAGATGTCTTGTAGTTGCCCCCAGGTCTTCCATAAAAATGCATAATGTACGTAGTGTAATGATATATTATCAATAATTATATATTATCATAGATATTTATAATCAATCTATCGCGGACCGCCACTACAACTTACCGCTCTCGCTTTTTATTTTGTTCTATCCTACCGATCGATCTAATAATGCGATAATATTTCAGAAAATACTGATCTGAATTCATTCGAATGTCTATTTGAGAACAGGCAGACCACATTTTAAGATTTATGATTTAAATTCCTAATAAATCCCAAATAATCAACGTTTAAAAATTCCGAAAGTGCACAATGTGTACGGTGAAGTAATTAATTATCGATCAGTATCATGGATACTTGAACATTTATAGACCAATACATACATTGTTAAATTGAGAGTAACACAAATCTAGCTATTAGGCAGAGCCTAATTCTTTTCCCTTTCATACGGCCGATAATACTACTACGAGCGTCTCACGAGCTTGACTTTTTATGTGCTATTTATATCAAATTTTGTATATTTTTTTTCAATTTGAAATCCATAAAAGGTTTCCTTTTCATAATTATCATTAGAAATTTATTATTAGAATGTTCCCGAAAAGTTTTACTACCTCTATCATAAAGTAAAATTTCACTGGTAAGTTACGCTATTTATATAGATATTTTAGATTTTTATGAAAAAAATATTGAATTATTAAATTTTATTATTCATAAAAGTATGACACAATACGTCTCCGCTTAAAATAATTTTTTGTACCTATACAAAAATATAATGATTTATCATTGAAGTAAAATATAATACATCCATTACAACGATATGCTCGACAACTACTGCATACAGCAGAGCGGTACCCACTTGTCCACTCTTTCCTTTAATGATAAATTTCTTCGAATTCTGATTTTTCGAATTTTTAGATAATATTATACTCAAAAACCATATCTTCAAATTCTTCATTTATTTTTGTACTTCTGAAGTACAAGCACTTTTCTACTACTGCACTGTTGTGATTCTAACTGTTGTGTTTAAAACAAGTAGGTTTTTAGTAATTAAAATGTTTGTATTAAGGATAATATACCTTAAAAATGGTTTTAGAAAAATACCAAATTGATGCGAAATATTGTACTTGAATACCTATTAATTATACTATCTGATCTAGTATTTATTATACTTAGACCATTTTTACACATTATTAATGTTGATAAATTAATACTAAAATCACTGAAATTTTCAAATCAGCGAAGGCCCAAGGTAGTCCCTATATTTTCCAAACCCATTATCATTCATCATGGAACTATCAAACTTAGTACACGAAGTTAAACACTCAAAAACTACTTGTATGTATTTTGATTTTGATACGTCAACATTTACAGTAAGAGGGATTCTTATTTGAAAAACAGAAATTTGTGTTTCCACAAGATATACACCTAAAGTAGGTAAGTGGTACAAAAAAATTTCAAGAATTTGAATATATTATGTTTTAATTAGGTATATTAAAAATTGAATAAATAAGCGGAAGTTCATGCTCTATGAAACACTTAGTATAACGTCGGGTTTAGAAGCTTAAAGCAATAATTAAATCTGTCTCCAGTTTTTTTGTGTTGATATCAAATATATATCCAGAACTAACATGTGAAAAATCATGAGCTTATTCATTGTAATTGAGTATTATACATATATTTTATCTGAAATAAAACGGAAAACGATTGAAAATATTTAAGTTTTATTTTGGGCGATGTGGGGTAATACACTCGGCGGCATTAGCTGCAGCTAAAATTAATACAAATTATATTATTTATTATAAATCAAAGGCCTAAAACCAGTCTTGTTAAGAATACTTTTCGTATGTAGAACTCGTACTTAATGTCATTACTTGTTATTGAAGTATCTACGAATTTGAATACCTACTGTCTTTCAAAAGTATTTGAATATAAATACAAATATATTTTAAAAGTATTCAAAATACTTTGAAATTTATATAATGTACCTATATATAAATTATATAATATAATACACAGATACACGCATAGTTGTATAATCCAACATCGCCTTGACAAAAAAAGAACAAATTATGTCAGTGTATCTCGGTTTTAGCGTACCTAGCTAAATTCACAGGCAACCCTGCATCGGTGTACGGTGTACCTCAGTTTGTTAACTTATTCGAACGAGATGGATTGAAGACCTATAGCATTTGGTATATTTTCGAATGTGATTTATACTACTTTCTAAAGCCTAAATAGTTCTGATATCTCTAAGAAAAATATCTGAAAATTTTGTAAAAAACGGTCCAGTGTATTATACTGAACCAAAATACACTAACAAATATAGTATAACAATTAACAGCATTTAAATATTCAAAATTGTAGAACAAATTTATAATAATAAATTATTGTATTTACTTGCACAGTTTCGTGACAATTATAGAGATTGTGACCTAATACGGTTTTTCGGTAACCTACCTGAATATAGCTAGTAAGTATGTACCTGGGTCCTAGACGCGTATATTGGCTTACATAATGTATTTGTTTATACTAGGTATAATGTTTATATTATGTTATGTACTTATGTTAAATATTCGAAGATGTGCAAACTAAACATGATAATATAAAGTAAAAATATATTCAATATTAACTTGTTGAAATTTATAAATATTGAAATAATAGCATAATTCGACTATTGTACGCACGCCGTGTTTACACTTATCAATATTGTACCCATTTCACTATTTAGAGGGCTGGAGCGTAGCATGGTTTAAGGAGTAATAGATAGGCAATTTATTTGACATGTACATTTAGGCTGTATCAACGTAATTATGAGTAGTAAATGAACATTAGTGTGGTGGCTATTTTTGTGTGCACTACGACACACTTTGTGTAATACAAAATCATAAAAGTGTAAGTACTACGAAAATGAAAATGTGCACTTGCCACCTAAAGTTTTATATAGATCAGGCAAGGTACCATGTTCAACCTTACTGTCGATATGACATTATAAGACGATATTGTTATTTTGTAGAAATTGTATTCATTGGTACGTCATGTATAATTAATTAATATACGTCATATTTGCTATAATTGTACCTATTTACATCTTCAATATTTATATTACGAAACACTAAACAGAATAATAAGGTACCTACCAAGGAAAATAATATGATTTTTTAATTATGGGCAATGGTAATAGTGATAGCGTGTATCCAAAATAACATTTCAATTCTAAATAACGATAAATGCAAAAATCGTGTAATGTTTTAATTCTAAATAATATAATATATTATGTATCTTTAATGTTTTTGAGCATACATCAATGAAACTTATAAGGAATCTTGCATTAAATTTTCAAGGTGTTTTACGAAGTGAACAATTTTTATCGAGGATAATTTGATAAAAATTTACAAAATTGGAAAAAAATTTCAAGGGTATAACTAGCTTAAAAAGACTAAAAATATTTCAAAAATTATACCGTTTGTGGAAAATGCTAATATAAACATTTGGTGAAATTTTCAAGTTTAATTTTTGAATCATGTGAGTATACCAAAAAATAAAATGGATTTTGTAAAAAAATTACCAGTTTTTTTTGTTTTTCTTGACGCTTTTTAAAAATAATTGGAATTCGATTTCGACCTCTTAATATTACCTGCCATCTAGATTCACTTTTCTATCAGAAAAGATGCTGATCTCGAAAATCGGAGCGTTTTTACTATCCAAAATGTTGCTAACAGACACAAAATAAAACACTCACACCATTCTAAAATCAATAACATACATTCTTTTGCACCGCTCACAATCTAAAATGGAGTGAGCATAATTTGGTAATAGTCAGATACTAATATATATATACTTTATCACCAAACAACAGCACGGTGTATCGGAGTTTATATTTCGTAGTTTCGTTACGTTATACTACGAATATTCGTTTCTACACATTGTTTCAACAGATAAGTTGGTATGTTGTAGGTAGGTACTAAGTATATTACGATGTAATTTTAAATTTATTTTGAAATGCAAAAACAAAAAAATAATTCTAAAGTAAATTAATATGATGTGATAAATGAATAAAGGTATATATCTAAACGGCTAAACGTACAAAATTAACGTGTTTCAGATGATGGTGACGATGAATATTAAGAAAGTGGGATGTCATTAAGGATATGACTCAGTCATATGAGTATATGACTATATTATATATATATGAATGGTTTCAATCGGCTGTTTTTCGACTAATATTTCATATAATATAATATACGAATTATAAAAGGAGTTGGTTAACGTGTTATCCTATAGGATGTAGATTATTTGACAATATGACATTTGATTACAATTTTGTTAGAC
>NC_042493.1:96023639-96056862 GCF_005508785.2 Acyrthosiphon pisum
GACATGTCGTTTAGATAATAACTTCAAAATTGATCGTAAGTCACATTAAGTTCGAAAAAAATACGTAAGCGACTTTGGTGCATGGAGTATAGTAAGCGCCATGCACTAATCAACACGACAAAATGTTATTTGTAAGCGCCGAAAGTGAAAAGTGTAAGCACCATTGAGCTATATTCGAACATATTTTATTTTATTGTAAGCGACATAAGTTACACAATATTAAAAATATTACTTTTATTCTGTAATTGTATTTTCGAAATAATTTTTTTTAAAACTATTCATCTAATTTACATGAAAATCCATCAGAAATTTGCTTTCAAAAGTTTTTTTTTTAGTTCCTGTAAAAATATGAAAATGTCGATTAGGTACGCCTTTTTACCTAATAGGGCTCGATAATATGAATCACTAGAAAGACTTATGCATTCAATTTAAATGGATGGATTTAGCTAGTATAGGTAGGTACTTGTTTGAATATTTTTAGTAAAATAGTATTTATAATGTATTTTATTTAGTATTATAACTAAATACAGAATAATGAGGGAACCAACTTAAGGAACCAAACTTGAGCTATGATCTTATAACAAGACAACAATTTTAACAATTTTTAAAGTATTATTATTTTTAGACTCTTGAATTTACATTTAAAAACCCCAAAAATCCTGAAAGCAATACTGACTGATAAAATAATATGTCAAGAATTAGATTATAGATTATTCTCAACAATAACTATAATATTGAATCTATACCTAATAAATAATAATACAATTAAATTGGATTTTCCTATTCTGTATTGATACTCTATAATTTATATAGCTAAAGATAATTGGTTTTCTGTATCATATATTATATAATATAATAATTTGAATAAGTATTTAAATATTTCAACTAATATTGATGTCTATGGAAATTGGAGATTCCATAGACATCAAGTCTATGTATAAATTTAGATATTAGAATAATATGTCTATATAATATTGTAGTATTAATATCATTATAAAAATACCTTAGGAATAATTTTTGAAATATTTCAAGTTAGAGACTTAATATACATTAAGCCTATATTAGACAATAGTTTATGTTTAAGAGGATGTTACACCCGCATGTGTTGTTTCCGTCTTACAAATGTACAACATAACAAAAACTGTTTTGCGCGGAACCACTTTTCTCGCACTATGTTTGTTGTAAAACTACCAAATTTTCACAAGTAAAGAAGAACTTTATCTGTGCTTTTTTTTAATAGCACTATCCGATCATTTTTTATAAGAAAATGAAAAAAAAAAACAAAATGTTTAGAAGCAAATAACTTTTATTGTATTTATGTTATATAAAATTTATATAACAGCATTTATATTATTATGTATATGTCATAGAAAGGTTTAGCAAATAATATAAAAACAAAAAATTTAATTGTTTACTCTTGCTTAAAAATATAGTCTTTAAGTTTCCTTTTTAAATATCACCAGAACATATTTAAAATTAATAAAACAGCATTAATATTATTATGTATATGTCATAGTAATGTTTAACTAAAAATAATATAAAAACAAAAGAATGGTATAAATGAACTGTAGGAAATACAACTAATAAAAACTGAAATAAACTGATGATTAGACAAATAGAAGCAAACATACTAATCTATGTTAAACATTTTTTTTAAAAACATTGAGTTTTTGTAGTTCAATATTATTCGCATCTTCTAATTTTTTAACACGTTCTTCTTGGGTTTTTAGCGCAGCTTCTTCTATTTTTTCCAGCTTGTCAAGACTATTAATTATGTATAAATGAATAATTAGAAATAATCAAAATGGGTATCCAATACTTATTTACTTACCGATAGTTGAGTTGCTTAGCATTTTCTTTTGCGGTTTTCAACTGTTAATTTTTTAATTCCTCAAATTGTTTTAACCATTGTTAGTTTTATTTAATAAAGATTTTTGCATCAGCCCAGAAGTTTGAGATTCTTCCATTAGACTTAGAGAAGTTTCCGATGATCCATGAATTGAAATTTCAGAAGGTTCGGGCAGTGGTCTTGCAGCTGATGATTCGTGCAATAGATCTATAAATGTTGTATTGATAAATTATAAAATTTATAAGGATGTAAAATACAAGAACAAACATTTTACATTTAGTTTTAGGTTAATCAAACTGTATTTTAACCTATCATTAAGTATATACATATATTTTATTATTAAAATCATTAATTACTTCTGCGTGGATAAACTGTTTGTCTTTTTTTGGCGATATGGAATTTTCCATAAAATCGTAGTATTGCCATTGTACACTAGCACTTCCCAATACCTTGGACGCATTTTTAACTTGTCAAAAACATGTTAGTAAACGTCGCCACTTATAATCACACTGACTTGCACTAAAATTGTGATATTATTTCCTTAATTTCATTAGAAATTAGTAACCACAATTCCATTTTTTCCATTTTTTTTTGTATTTTGAATTTTCTCATTATAGGATTCTCTGAGAGCAATCAACAATTTTGTAGCTGCTGCTGTCCATGATTCTAAAAAAAAAGTATGCTTCATATTATATTTTATCAAATTTAGTTCATGAAACAATTTCAAATGTAATATTTACTGGTCGTTTTAGAATCTTGAATGGATCTTCTATGGTTGAAGAGGCTATTATCATAATTCACAATGTCCTCACCAACAACTGGAATAATAAATTGAAAACTATTTTTTAATCATAAATTACAATATGTATAATTTAATTAATTTAAAATATTATATACTTCAATATATTATTGTAAAACATTAAAGTTTTAAGGGTTTAAAAATGTTCAAACCTTCAATGTAACTATCCATTGCATCGGCATCAGAAAAATCCCAAAAAGACATAATGAATTTCTAGAAATTAATTGAAATAAAATTAATTAACATTAATATGTTTATTAGGGTATTGGTGCTAACTGCTTACAGACAATTTATCTCATAATGAATATCAATCAAAATGCAATTTTGTTTGAAGTTATAAGAATGTCATATTAGCCATTCTCCCTATAACCACTTGATTTAATACATTTAATATGTACAGTAAATTTGTTTTACATTAAGAACAAAAACATATTCTGTGTTAAATTTTGTTTTACTTATATTTTTTTTTATAAAATCCATAATTTGTCTATTTAACATTGGTTTTCCTAGATATTTAAGAAATTACTAAGATATGAATATTGGAACGAATGCAGTTTAGCTTCCAAGCGATTTATGTGAATTTTTTTCTTCAAAAATAATATGTTGGTCCAGCGCACAAAATGTTTAAATACGAGCAATACATCCCTACTATTATGTTGCAGGAGTGTCACGACTCTAAAGATTAATATTACATTATAATTTACACACTAACTTGATTTCATCTCTACGAAAACAACCACTTTCAAACGACCACACTCAAAAGACACCGGCAAGTCCACGCGCTGATCATATCAAAGGAACCGACGTCCGACATCATATATAGGAGGGCTAAGAACATAGCATATTCAGATATACCATAGCCACCAACACCAACGTCACACTCAATTTGTAGATCATGTCATAATACGTCAATACGATAAGATAATGTATGATATCTAAAAATTATAAAATTAAAAAGAAAAAACTATGATATACCTGCTTCATGACAAAATAAATGTGTTATTTATTTATTTTTTCACTAGTTAAGGTAAAGGTTAGCTTATTTAGAAACTAAAAGCAAATTCTAATTTATACTTTATAGTTTATACCACATGTTAGACCTAACACTGTCTAAATTTTATTGAATACGATGATTGTCAAATGTATTGTATGTAACTGGAATGCTAAAACCAACCCATATTTGTCCTTTTATTTGTGAGTTTATAGTATATTACCAAAATACTAATGTGGAAATAGCGTTTGAGATTTAGGGAATACTTTAATCTATACTATAAAAGTGAAATAGAAATCTATGTTACGGTTTGGCTCCGAAACGGCTTGACCGATTTGGCTTATTCTTTTTTTATAATGTTTGTAATTGCCTGAACAAGGTTCTTTGAAAGAACATTTTAGGAAAATCCACCAGAAAAGTAGGAAATCTGGAAGTAAAAAATACAATTGTGACACAATCTGTCCAGGAGAAAATAAACATATTAATAATATATATTTGTTATTGTAAGGTTGCTCTTGGTTATGATTGTTATAGTTTTAGTTGTTAATTTTGAATAATTTTTGTTTATTGGTCAAAATTTATTGTTTTATAATGACCATAAACAGGAACTCAAACCTTGGCCACACCTCAAATGGTGTCAAGAGGATGCGCTTATCTAGAAACAATATAGTTGATGATGAAATTAATCATATGACTTCACAGCGATTCTAATGAGGGGTTATTATTATTATAAAATTGGGCTGCTATATTGAAAATATCCGTCAGTATATTGCTGGGTTTATTGTCAAAAAATTAGTTCCAAAAATAAATTGTGAATTTTGCAAAGAAACACTTAAAATTAATGATTAAAACAGTTTATTACCTCTAATTGATATAAAAAAAAAATGGAGGTCTTGTAAAACCAAATAAAGATGTTTGTATAATATGTATAGAAGCCGAGAGAGTTTTTCGTGGTAACGTTGCAGTAAAAATTCCCAAATTTAAAGATAAGTTACTTTATTTGTCTAATATAGTTAAAATAAATCTATTAAAAATAAACCATATAGTTTTTGATAATATGAAATGTAGCGAAGATAATGCATTATTTCTCAACACACATAGAAACCAACTAATTAACTTAATTATTTCAAATTATTTTGGTATAAGATGGTTCCATGAAATAAGAAAAAAAATGATGAAATCAATACTTATAAAATTGATTCATTTCAGACATGAATAATTACTAAAAATATATTTTATATAATATTAATTCAACTTAAAATGTTAATTGATTTCTTGTATGAAGATAAGTTTAAAAAAAATTACAAAATGTATACAATGAATAACTTTCATATTAAATAAATATGCATAACATACAATGTAAGTATCTAATAATTTTGAACATGTCAGATATTATGCAGGTATGAATATCTAATAAATAAACCTATTTTATTCAATTATATGCTTCAAGTTAACATTTTGTACATTGAAATACATTCTATGTAAATAATCTTCTAAGTAACTGAATATTAACTATCATAATAGTATTAAATACATTTTTAAAATCTCAATATCGTATATTGTAACATAAAGTTAAAGAAATATTAACATAAAACTGAGAATTAAAAAGTAAAGAAGCTGTGACAAAAATTGAAGAACACAAAGCCTAGTATTTAAAATAATGGAAATGAATATTATATAATAATATACATTTTAACTGTTAATGTTATCACATAATTGAAATGTAAACAAATCGCCTCACTACTGATAAATGGCGGTCTAATGGATGACCGCTCTGTATAATATTATTTATAAGTTATAACAAACAAGTTTATTAGTAACTAATAATTCGCTAACTGCAGAAAGGGAACAAGTCCATTTTTATCAATTTCGATTTTGTTATCATTTTTCATTAAGCACGCGTAAATACATCGTTTACTGCAGAAAGGAGTCAAATCCGACATCCAAGCGCTAAATATAGTGTTTGGAAATTTCAGTTTACTACAGAAAAAGGACGTGTTATAATTTTGTTTTTTGTTTCTCCTGAAGTTATAAAAAATGGACCTATTCTGTTAGCGATTCACTTGGATTTTTTCTAATCTATCATTTTTTAAAGGTATTAATTCCCTGTATGTTACTTGTGACTTATACCATTACTTGTTAGTTGTTAATATGAACCAATAAATAAAAACAGTGATACTTTGATTTGATTGTTTTGTCCATATTAGTTTTTGACCCTCTATGTTTGACCTTACCAAATGGATCACGAGAATTTAGTCACCCTTATGAAATCTTCGGTTGCTTCACCTATAACAAAACAAATTAGTTTATTTTTATTCGTTAAATACAAAATATTATATAGATATAATAATGTCAAATAATCATAATAGTGGGTACAATAAAACTCACTGTCATCAAATGCAGGTTCATTTAATGTTCTAAAAAACTGTATAGCATCATCAGTAGGTAGATGAACTAAATGTCTGAACTGCCAATTTCACTTTCATAATATTTTTCCTCCTATCAATATGAACAGATATCAATTTATTAGCTAAATGTAACCCTATGTTCTCTTGAGCTATAATAGTTTAAAAATCAACTAATTTATTATTAAAAACTATACAGTTATCTTTAGATATACCTTTGTTTAGATCTTGAATAAATGCCCAATTAATTACACCATCATCACTGTAAGCATTTCCTGTAAGTACTGAGCGCATTTCTTGCTAATTAAATATTATGACAAGCATCAGGTATATAGTAAATCTGAATTAAATACAAATAAATAAATAGCATTTGAGTTTGGTTGAAAATATTAATAATGTTTACCTTCCAATCTATTCAAGGAATAATAAAATATTCTACCACCTCATCATAAGATCCATGAAGTTTACATCCAAGATTTGTCATAGTAGATAAGTTTGTACTTGCACCATCACATGTAACGCCCCCAAACTCGAACACCAACATCTTTTGCATTGTAATTGTAGTAGGTAGTTACAAGACCGGATTGTATAATTGCAGAACTTTTGGATTGTGAATAGTAAGCAATCGGACATTTCTACTTACCTTTCAATCCAACTAACATAATAACTAGAGCTTCTGTGGCTGGAGTCTTCTGCGTTTCATTTTTTTGGTTTACCATAAATTAAACGGCTCAGTTAAAACATCACTAGGTTCAGCCAGTTCAAGAATATTATCTAAAATTGTGTTCTTGATAAAATAAAATAATAGATGATAATTAAAGGTAATAATATTATTCAAACTTCAAGTACCATCAACAATATCATTCGTTTGGGTAGGAATTCTTATAGTAGGGTTTTTTCTAGGCTTCTTAACTGCAGTATGGTAATATGCAGGAAGTGATGGCAATATTTAAGAAATAGCGTTCAATCTTAAAAGTAGTCTGCTCGCATCTGGACATATTAATTGATAGTCATTGCTTGTAAAATGAACACTTCAAATTCTACTATATTGAGATGGTTTGAAATGTTTTCGCTTTTTGGCGTCAACCCATTTCTCATTAGAGTGTGGAAATCTAGTATTGTAACAATAAAAGGTGATAATTAAATGTACAAAAGGTTTTAATTTGGATTGGTAAATTTGTTTCAAATAGGTAGGTACTTACCAAAAAAAATGTATAGACTGTTCAGATGTACACCTCTTTTGACACACGAACTTACCATAATATAATTATGCGACAAAATCACAGGGTTTATATAAATAAAAGGATTAAAAAATTGTAAGATTGAAAGTTTCACGTAAAAACGAAAACGTCGTATCCATTCTTTATTATCTATGGAGGCGTCCCACAACACGGTATCAGCACAGAATAGATGAAATAGGTATTCTATTCTGTGGTATCAGCTTCGTCGCAGTAACCGCGGTATCGGTTTGCCAGCCGTCGTCAGGTGTGCGTCCCCTCACCCGTGACGACCGAGTACACAGCTCTATGGTACACACAAGTACACAACGAACGTCGTCAAATTCGCATCGACGCCGCCAAATTGCAACGTCGCGCAATAACCACATATCGTCCCCGTTCATGCAAAACACACCAAGTCCAAAAACATGAATCAGCTTTTGAAATTTTTTCAAACTTTAAATGTATACCATATGTAACCAAATTTTTTCCTTTCTTTTTTTAATTGAGTTTCCCTTAAGGGAAGTAGCTGTTAATGAGTAGTTGTAAATAATATGACACTGTGAAATTTATAGCTCTTATTATTGTTAAAATACAAATTTCTAAGTCGATTTTTGGACTTAGTGTACTTTGCATGAACGGGGACGATATTATGAATTTATTTCTACGTTGTAAAAGCGCCGATAACCATCGTATTAGTATCGTACATTTTTAAACTTTTGTAATACATGTAAATTTATTTGCTGAATTAGATAGGTATTATATTTTGTAACACGTTTCGATCATTATTCATTATATTATATTATCATATATTGTTAAATATAATATTATTATCCTTCGATCGATAATATTTATTTTATTGATTCATTAACAATAATTATATAGCGGGGTCGGCTTGTTTACTATTAGCCATCTCATTTTTTCGGTATGCCGAATCGGTTATAATTGGTTCATGGTTTTCAAAAGTAAAAATATTTGTTTTTTTTACATCGAACATTTTAATATTACTTATTTAATATGAACGAAATGAACAAGAATATTAGAGAAATTCTAGTCAAGCGAATACCAGTATAACATCTTATTTTAGTAAAAAAAACTAGAAATAATGGGTATATTTCTACTTTACCGGGCACCCTTTTTTTTTGAATTTTTTTTTTTTCGAAACCTCTGTAGTTAATTACCGCTGAAAACGATGATGACGTCAGAATTTGGCTATTTCGCGATTTTTACGCATTCGCGCATCACATTGGTTTACTGCGATTATTTGGAATATTGATACATTTTTTTTCAACGAGTTGCGCAAAACGTACCCTTTGACGTACTTGAGGTGGTGTTGCATAGCAAGTCGAGGGATATTTTAGATTAGCGGAGCGAAGCAACGATTGCCGCAAAATGTGTAATCACTGCCCATATACTACGACATAACCACGTTGGCAATAAACGTACTTTAAAAAAAAAAATTTTTGAAAACCTAAGTTCACTCGAGGTGAATGCGTAAAAATCGCGAAATAGTGAACTTCATTAGGTCATAGCTTCAAAACTAAGTCCGTCCGCAAAATTCTGACTTCACCATCGTTTTCAGCGTAGGTACTTAACTACATCAGTTTCAGAAAAAAAAACTGCAAAAATAAGGATGCCAGGTAAAGTAGAAAAGTTCCAAATAATGAATATGAATATGGCGACTCGGATCAATATAATTGCTCTACAATTTCAAATGAAGTAAGTACCTAGTACTAGTACATGTTCAGACTATTCAGTGTTATTGTTTTATTAAAATTCATTAAAATTTAGTTAGAAAATACGGTGATATACGATTGCGTACGATTGTCCATTTTAGTAAAACGATTGCGTACGTTTTTACGATTATATACAATTTCTCACACGGGCCTTAAAAAAATTACGATTGCGTACGAAAATGAGTGCAACGTTGCCCACATGTGCTACACAATCAAATTAAATTAAAAATAATAAAATATAATTTAAAAAAAAACATTATTATATTATAGTCAATTAAAAACAATATAAAATATTTAGGTATGTAAAATAGGTACAATGAAAATGCACATTATAAGTTATAGGTATATAAAATATAACGTTGGTATCGATAACCAGTCTCTGATAAAAAAAATAATTTAATTTAAAATAATAATAATAATAATATAATTTAATAAGTCATTATCATAGTCAACTAAAACCTTAAATTATACAGAATACAATTTATAAGTTATAAATTAAAACCTTGGTACCGATAAAATGTAATACATTACCATCTATTTTAAATTGGTCGTATATTTTTATTACATCGTTAATTTTTCGCATATCTTTAGATAGAATAGCTTTGGATGTATTTTTATATTGGCTTGAGCCTGAATTTCTTTCAATGCCTCAAGCACAGTATATTGGTGGATGTGCGTTATAGAATTGAGCGTTAAAAGTTGAAAGACACCTTCTAGAGTGTCGAGCGTATTCGTAAAAACTCAGAATTCGAAACTGCCTTAGCATATAACTTCAAAACGAAGTATGGCTATCTAATTTTGATTGCACCGTCGTTCTTAACTATTTGAAGTACATAGGTTTCAAAAAAAAAAAAAATTAATATTCGTAATAGGTGCAGTAAACTAGTGACGCGCGAATGCGCAAAAATCGCAAAATAGCGAACTTCATTAAGCCATAACTTCGGAACTAAGTCCGACCGCCAAATTCTGACTTCACCATCGTTCTCAGTATAGTTAACTACATAAGTCTAAAAAAAAAAAATTGCAAAAAAAAGGGTGTCCGGTAAAGTAACAAAGTTCCTTATTTTTATATTTTATGTATCAGAACATAAACTTTAAAGTTATTTTGTACAAGAATACTTCCAAATTTTTCTTATAATTTATAAAAATATGATACCTTTTATTTATTGAAGGATCTTCAGCCCAAATATTAGTTGGAAATATATAATTTGGTTGTATATAATTATTTAATACATAGTATGAAAATTCTAGCCTATCTTGTCCTATCCGGACAATCACCTACTAGTTCAACAAAACCGTCTTCGACTATTTGATAAGGCAGAAATGGTAGACCAAAAAAAATGTTTAAACATTTTCCTAATAAACTCTTATTATCCGAGTATACTGTCCTCAATTTTCTATTTGCATTTATCTATATAAAAATTGTTCCTATGAAAGTATTTTGTTTAACCGATGTGAGTTAGTTATTTATTAAATACTTACGCCATCAAGATTTATATATAAAATATATCGTATGCATTAAATTATTTAGAGAAATTAATTTTTTTCTATCCTTTGTATAATACGTTGTGACTTAGTTACGAATTAGTTATGAATTATGATTAAAGTTTAGGCTTAGAGGTATTCGAGATGGACATTTTACCGTACATTTTTTTTTTGGTAAATTTACCGGTAAATTGTATGTAAATTTACGTAAATTGTTTAATATTTTATAATATTTTTATTTACAAAATTTAATACGAACTCAATAACATTTTTATAAGTAAGCTAACCATCTAACCAATTTACCACTCGTCCACTACTTACTACAAGCATTATATATATAATATATATATTATAAGTATATATTGTCGCACAAACGGGGGTGCCAGGAGGTGCTGAGCACGCACCTCCAACTTATATTATTAATATTGGACAAAAAATATTGTTTAAAGTAAATCAGAGATTTTATTTAGATTTTATGGTGTTAAAAATTGTCTTAGTAATAATTATTTGCTGGAAGATCTCATGTGCATGATATAAATATAAGTAGGTATATAACTAGTTATATTTATATCATGTATTGTGGAGATATGGATGTCATTATAGCGTTGTTGTGCATATTAAAACAATTAAAATGAGTGGTCAATCGAATTTTAATGCAGTAAAAAATATTTACCTAGTAAAAAAGTGATCGGTAAAATTTACGTAAATTTACTGAGCTCCCATTTCTAATAGGTATACGTACCTATACCTATCCACATACTAATTTGAAGAAAAAATGTTGTCCAGTTATTAAAAATATTACTTGGAGACAAAATTATTTCACTACGCGATAATAATTGTGTCATTTAGTAGGTAGTCATTTTATAGTCATTTTCTAGCCACCTAGGTATATCAGTTAAAATGTTTATTTTAACACTGACATTGCCCATTTGCCCCTACAGCACGACACTATTCAATTCAATAACTAACTATACCAAAAGTTATTGAAATTAAATATTTCTTACCTGGTAGGTACTTTATAAAGTATGTTGACATTATAACACAATTTGTTGTCGTTCTAACTGTCGGATGGAAAATAAAGGCAATTCAAAATTTCAAAACTGTTGACTTATTTTTAATTAAAGTAAATTACATTTTACATTTGTATTAAAAATAAAAATAAATAATGGGTTTGGTCTACACAATATAATATATTATGTTCTTCCGCCATCAACTATGTGTCTATGTATACATGTATAATAATGCGGCACGGGTATAGCCTTATGTCCGTATAAAAATGTAATCGGAACGAAAATAGTAAAGGACGATAACAAAAATAAAATGTGAATTTTCATTTTTTCGACATAAACATTGTATATTTATGTTATCCAGTGTTTAGAATATTCATCATAATTTTATAAGATAAATTTTTGTCTGTTTTCTTATGTTCAGTCTTAGCGATTGACTGCGATCGGTCGCCACGTAAAATATAGATAAGCGCGAGCGACCCTCTGCGCTGATTACGACGGTACGTTATTGGATTTAGACAGAATACACTGTCAAACGCCTAGTTCTGTAAGTGCGACAATAGTCAGAACAAAATTGTAAATTATAAAATAAAAATTTTTAAAAGGTATATGTTTAATAAATTATTCAAAATTAACATGATAATTTAACGTGTCTTTTTTTTTTACTAAAATTTAAATAATAATTAAATAAGTTCAAATTACCGTGCGTTCAATTTCGTAAAATTTACGATTGACGTACGGCCCAAATATCTTATTTTTATAAAAAAAAAAACAATTAAAATTAGGTACTAAGTTATGAATAAAAATTTCGTACCTATACCGCTATACGATAATAATTTGATATAGGTAGTACCTACCTATTGCGATTTAAAAAAAAATATATATATATATATATATAATGCGGATATTATTATGTTGACTAATCTAATTCGTTATTATCATCTACATATAATATGCTACTATATTAGTGTGCTAAGGCTATAGGTATTAGGCTTTGTGAACTCAGAGGAAAAGTTCATCGATCTAATGTTTTTATATGACTAGAGTCTAACAAAATTGTGATCAAGTGTCATATTGTCAAATCAACATCCTATAGGATAACACGTTAACCAACTTCTTTTGTAAGTCGTATATTATATTATATGAATTAATATTAGTCGAAAAAAAGCCGATTGAAACCATTCATATATATAGTCATATACTCATATATCCTTAATGACACTCCAGTTTCTTATTCGTCGTCACCATCATCTGAAACACGTTAATTTTGTACGTTTAGCCGTTTAGGTACCTGTATTAATTTATCACATCATATTAATTTACTTTAGAATTATTTTTTTGTTTTTGCATTTCAAAATAAACTTAAAATTACATCGTAATATACTTATAGTACCTACCTACAACATACCAACTTATCTGTTGAAATAATGTGTAGAAACGAATATTTGTATAACGTAACGAAACTATGAAATATAAATACACCATGCTGTTATTTGGTGATAAAGTATATAATATATTTTAGTATCTGACTATTGCCAAATTATGCTCACTCCATTTTAGATTCTGAGCGGTGCAAAAGAATGTATTTTATTGATTTTACAATGATGTGAGTGTTTTTTTCTGTCTGTTAGCAACATTTTAGATAGTAAAAACGCTCCGATTTTCGAGATCAGCATCTTTTCTGATAGAAAAGTGAATCTAGATGGTAGGTAATATTAAGAGGTCAAAATCGAATTCCAATTATTTTTAAAAAGCGTCAAGAAAAACAAAAAAACTGGTAATTTTTTTACAAAATCCATTTTATTTTTTGGTATACTCACATAATTCAAAAATTAAACTTGAAAATTTCACCAGATATTTATACTAGCATTTTCCACCCTTGAAATTTGTTTCTAATTTTGTAAATTTTTATCAAATTATTCTTGATAAAAATTTTTCACTTTGCAAAACACCTTGAAAATTTAATGCAAAATTCCTTATAAGTTTCATAAATGTACGCTCAAAAACATTAAAGATACATAATATACTATATAATTTGGAATTAAAACGTAACACGATTTTTGCGTTTATCGTTATTTAGAAGTAATACGTTATGCACATTTTGTGTTTATCGTTATTTAGAATTGAAATGTTATTTTACCCAGTATTTTCTAATTTATACAGTACCTAATTTACTACTTAATTTTTATTAACATAATTTCCAAAGTTGGGAGGAAATTATAATTTATTATTTTATACATGACTAAATAATGTTCATTGTTTAATGTATAGTAAATATCTAACTTGATATTATATCATTGTATAAGAAAAACAATTCTCAAAGGATATGGTTTGTCATTCTCGATTTTTATATTGTTATTATTTATTATAGCCTGTAAGTTGAACTAATATTATAGTATTATAATTTTGTATTTGTTGCTATGGTGAGAAACAAAACGTTAGAAATTAAAATCCCATTATTGCATTAAATAACTATTGAGCAGGGATCGAAACCGTTTCAAATTTTAACGGTTACGGTTTTAGTTCTTGAAAACGGTTTTTCTAAATTTTCTGGTTTTGGTTTAGGTTTTAAGACCGGTTTTTTAAATTTTTTGGTTTTGGTTTCGGTTTTAAAAAAGGTTTTTCAAATATTTTATCGGTTTAAAGAACGGTTTTAGAAAATTTTCGGTTTTGGTTTTTGGAACGGTTTTTAAAAATTTCCATTTTATTTTCCTGTCTAATTACTGTAGATTCGATTTTTATTATCTATTAACTATTATAAGGGCCGAGTCTAAAGCCCTGAAATATGGCTACTTTGTATAATTAGTGTACAATATACGATATAACAAATAAACGTTCGCAAGAACTAATTTCGTGTTATTAACTTGAATATTTTGTACCTAATTTAGGTGCCTCATGCCTACTTTTGCATTCGACATAATATTATGTTGCCATATTATGGTTGAGATCATTATTCGATTACATTAATATTTAATTGTATATTACAATAACATCACACTATATTATTTGTATTTTCAATTTTCAATCATAAGTTTAGTAATAATATATATTATATAAATATTTCGTAATACTCAGTAACTGCATCGGGATTTTTATCAATAAATCCAAACATAATAATTTCTTCGTATAAAAATAGTAGAATATTACAAATAATATAACTAACTTTATGAAATTCAAAGAAACCGACATTAATTTTAAATTTTAATCCGTTATTCAAGAACAGTACAAGAGTGGTTTTTCAATTCTATGGTTTTGGTTTGGGTTTTGAAAACAGTTTTTTAAGGTCTTAGGTTTCGGTTACGGTTTTTTAACCGGTGTTTCAAAGCTTTTGGTTCCGGTTCCAGTTCCGGTGTTCAGAAATGAGAAAACCGCGGTTTTAACCGGTTTTTTGGAAAACCGGTTAAACCGGTTTCGATCCCTGCTATTAAGAAAATCGAAAAATGACCTCTCTAAAGTACCATCTTGATTATGTTGAAATCGAAGCACTCCTTCTGGTAGAAATTTTGTATACAGGATAAACAAAATAATAATAAACACCATTGTAAAACCACTAGCTTCCTCGCTCCGCTCAGAATAAAATTATACAAATTATATCAACACTCACAAACACTAATATTTAAATACCTATACTGGCTACACTATCACTATTACCATTGCCCATAATTAAAAAATCATATTATTTTCCTTGGTAGGTACCTTATTATTCTGTTTAGTGTTTCGTAATATAAATATTGAAGATGTAAATATGTACAATTCTGGCAAAGATGATGTATAATCATTAATTATACATGACGTACCAATGAACAAAATTTCTACATTTTTCTTTTCAAAAACCTTTTTTGAAAAATAACAATACCGTCTTATAATGTTATATCGACAGTAAGGTTGAACATGGAACCTTGCCTGATCTATATAAAAACTTAGGTGGCAAGTGCACATTTTCATTTTCGTAGTACACTTTTGTGATTTTGTATTGCACAAAGTGTGTCGTAGTGCACACAAAAATAGCCACTGCACTAATGTTCATTTACTACTCAAAAGTACGTTGACACAGCCTAAATGTACATGTCAAATAGATTGCCTAACTATTACTCCTTAAACCATGCTACGCTCTAGCCCCCTAAATAGTGAAATGGGTACAATATTGATAAGTGTAAACACGACGTGCTTACAATAGTTGAATTAAACTATTATTTCAATATTTTTATATTTCAAAAAGTTAATATTGAACATATTTTTTATTTATATTATCATGTTTAGTTTGCACATCTTCGAAGATTTAACATACGTAGGTACCTACATAACATAATATAAACATTATTATACCTATTATAAACAAATACATTATGTAAGCCAATACGCGTCTAGGACCCAGGTACATACTTACTAGCTATATTCAGGTAGGTTACCGAAAAACCGTATTAGGTCACGATCTCTATAATTGTCACGAAACTGTGCAAGTAAATACAATAATTTATTATTATAAATTCGTTCTACAATTTTGAATATTTAAATGCTGTTAATTGTTATACTATATTTGTTAGTGTATTTTGGTTCAGTATAATACACTGGACCGTTTTTGACAAAAATTTCAGATATTTTTCTTAGAGATATCACAATTATTTAGGCCTTAGAGAGTATTATAAATCACATTCGAAAATATACCAAATGCTATAGGTATTCAAACCATCTCGGTTGAATAAGTTAACAAACTGAGATACACCGAATACCGATGCAGGGTTGCCCGTGAATTTAGCTAGGTACGCTAAAACCGAGATACATTGACATAGTTTGTTCTTTTTTTGTCAAGGCGATGTTGGAATATACAACTAGGCGTGCACCTGTGTACCTATTATATTATATATTTAATTTTAACTCGCCACAGTTCAGTTTTTAATGGTTTTAACATTTCACATGTGTAATTGCTCCGTTAATCACGAGAACAGTTGATTATATTTATTATTTAATTTGATATTCCTCTAACACCGTAACTTCGCAGATATATTTAGTGAGGACTAAATAGGTACGCTTTATACGCTCCCATTAACTATACAGGTCTTATAAAGATTTTAATATTGTACAAAAACTGTTCATTTTGAAAATACTTATTAGTTATTACTAGGGTGTGGATTTTAATGACCCAAAAAAATACTTAAAAATTCCTTAGAAAAAACGCAATTATGAGCTAAACAATTTAATTAATTAAGTAAAAAAAACTTTTAACTTTTATTATTTAATAATGTATAATGTTTTTTTATATCTATAAACCTCTATAATAACAATATAACCTTTTGTATTTTCTCCTAATTTAATTCATTTTCTTGTTATTCTCTATGTACCTATTCAAGAAAGTCTGTTATTATTGTTTTCTTAAAAATTATAGAATTATGAAATGTTGAATCAAACATTTTCTATATTTCAACTCTCTGCCTTCAACACAAGCGTCAGCTTAAAGAAGGAAAATAAATTATGTATCTTTGTTTTATTTGTAAAATGTTAAATAACGATAAATATGTATAATTTAATAAAAAAAAAGTTTTAAAAATGTGTAAAATTTAATTGATGCCCTTAAAAAATGCATTTTACCGCAAAAATGACCTTAAAAATACCTACCATATTAATTTTTTGATGATTTTTTTTTGGGGGCATTATTTAACACAATATTTATCCCTATTAAAATTACGAACATGAAATAAAAACATACGAAATACAACCGTGATGTAACACGAACTCACTAATTATTTATTATTGATCAGAGATGATATAGTGAACAATTAATATGCATTAAAACCAACAAAAATGACCCAATAATGCTAAAAATTCTCTAAAAATAAAAACCGTCGAAATATACAAAAAAATTCAAAATAAATTGTTGGCTTTGAAGCATTCGTTACATGAAACGAAGTATGTACTTGGTAAGCACTGTCCAAGATTAACCAAAAAAAAAAAATGAATTTTGCATTGGAATCCGCGCCCTAGTTATTACGATATTTTTAGAATTTAGAATATGACATTATTTTTTTGATAATTAAATAAAATCGAAATATTTACATTGCACCGTTATAGCCATTTGGCATTTATGAGATACGGTATATTTTTATAATTTTATTTAAAAGTTCTTATTGTGTTCTATATGTGCTATGATTTTATTGGTTGACAGTTTTATATTGCGAGTTAGTGACATAAATACATAATATACTTAACTATTTACTGATTAATTACTATTGATTAGTAGGTACAATTAATTAGTACTATTTTTTAATAGTTATAAGTAATTACAATTGTTATGCAAATATGTATGAACTGTACATTTTTTTTTACATCTTTTTCAAATTTTTCAAAAACTTCGATTTCAAATATACTTCATTAAGAAATCAAACATATTTTCAGATATTTTATTATATACCACTATACCAGATATCTAGGTTATTTATTAAAACTTCCAAATAATTGATACTTTTAGACACAAAAATAAATCTAAGCGTGTTTTCATATTTGCATGCGGAAGCATTCTGATATCTCTGATACACACTAATGATAACTTAGTATAGTTACTGCGCATCCATTTACACAACATGCATGCTCCTACTAAATTTCCTATATTAAATTCTTTAAAAATGTAATCCTCTCAAGTATACAAATATATAGATCATATTATTAGGTATATAATATAATAACATGACTACAACTGGATTTGCTATATTATATTGAAAAAAATATAGTTTTCAGACCACTGTTTTTTAAAAAAAATGTAACGGTTACGGAGTACCTACTAAATATGTTAATTAGTTGCTAATTTGTATAAAGAAAAATATCTATTATGAACATTATATAAAGTGGAAATAGAAAAGTCCACCCGAAGTGTATTAAATGTTTGTTGAGACTATGTGTTTGATTGTGGTATTTTTGTTCACATTTGAATAAAAATAATGTCAGAAAAAAATTATAGGTTGTTGAAAACAGAAAAATTGTTTTAAAAACATAAAACATATTAGGCTTTAGAATTCACAATTTATTGTCAATAAAGTATAAAAGTTTTTGTAATATGCAAGCAATAAATATAATATATAATAATATAAATATTACATACAATGATTGGCGTGAAAGATTGAGAATAAAAATATTTTTTAAGTTGAATTAGTGAATTCTTTAATAACTTTGTTTCGTAGCGAAGTTGTCTATCCTGCCAAGAACCCACCATCAACTACGAGGGACGTTCCATTTACCATGGTAGAATAGTCACTGAGCATGAAAATTACAGCGTTCGCAATGTCATCAGTTTCTAAAATATAAAATTAACCAAAGATTGAATATTATAATATATTTTCATTGAATTAGTGTGCGCATCAAGAAAAAATTTTCATTTTAGCACAATCTTAGAATTCCATTGTAAACAGACCTGCAAATCTGCCAAGTGGGATTCGGTTCATTATGGGTTCTGATTTTTCAGGATCTGACCACGCAATTTTACCCATACGGGTCAACACGACAGTTGGATTTACGCTGTTGGTACGGATCCCACATTTACCCAGCTCGATTGCCATTGTTCTGGTTATTTGATTCACAGCTCCTTTAGACGCACAGTATGTTGTATGATCGGGTATGGCTCTCTAGAAAGTTAAACATAAATATTGTAAATCATATCACAGTCCAGTGATAATATCATGAGACACAACCATCTATTATAATATCTTAATCTGACCATTATAAGACGTGTTTAATTTGTGTTTTATTTTTAAACATATATAAATAAATTGATATATTATCATGTACACAATTTAGAACATTAAAAAAACAATATCAGATATCATATTATATGGTACCTAGGTTTAGGTATATACAAGGTGTAACAGAAAGACTTAATGAAAAATAAAATGATGCTACTTAAACATATGACAAAATTTGTTAAAATGATATGATTAGTAAAGAATTTAAGAAATATACTCATGTCAGCAAATTCCCAAAAAAAATATTTTGGAAAAAGTCATTACGTTTCAAATTAATTAAATTAAATAAAATTGATATTTAATAAAGTTTAAATACTGCTTGACTTAGGTAAATGTTTTTAGTATCAAATTGTTCTTATAATCAGATTCACAAATTGGTTATTTTGAATATAATCAAAAAAATTTTAATCAATTTTTTTATTTTCAGTATTAGAAAATATATAATATATGTGTAGCGCAATTGACTATAAATTATATATAAAAAAATTTTAATATTGATTAGAACAAAAGTTATTCCAGAAGTCTGTTCTATCTGTTCTACTCTGTATAAATCTTATTTACAGCCATATTAGTAATATACTATGTACGATAGTTGTCATAACAAATATTATAGTAAATATTTCAATATTTTAACTTACCGTTGAAATTGTTGAAGAAATATTCACAATAGATCCTTTGATACCGGCATTAATCATGTTTCTGGCCACTGCCTGACTTATTCTCACTAAGGCTCTGGCATTAATATTCAATGTCCTGAACAAAAAATATTGTCATGGTAATAGGTACGGTGATTTGTTTTCATGTATAATTATCAAACATTTTTCATAAGTCATGACTCATACAAGATCTAAATTATGTTTCAAAATTATTTTGATAGTATTGCTAGTATTAATTTTATTGTAAACCAACATGAAACTATATAAAATATGTATTTAGGAATTGCTAAAAAATTTAATACAAGTTTGAAGGGTCACCACAGTTAGAACATTGATCTAAATAACGGAAAATTAATTTTATAAACATTTGGGGCAAAGAGAGCTACCACAGAACTAATGAGGAAAGCTAATTTTGAGTTCAAATTATCAGAGATAAAACATACTCGACGTAAACTCAGAATTCAAATTTTATATGAAAACAAATGTTATAGGTACTTAAGTCTTAATAAAGGGTTTAATACTAGATGTATGCCGTAGCATAGAAACATGGGGAGGGAGAATGGGCAACGACCAAAAAAAAACGAACCCAAACGAGGTATTATTTTAAAAATATGATGTACACAAATGTTGTATTAATTTTTGGTATCTGAAAATATTGTACCTACGCATTTGTTCCCAATATTTCTCCCAATTTCCAAGTAAATAACATATTTTTTTGTGCCCAAATGTGTTACAGCCATTATTTTTACAAAAATGATGAAAAATTGCTATACAGGTGCTATTTTTAATTGGTTTGACATTGACAATATTTATTTTATGCTATACATTTTATTCTTGTTTTTTTTTTTTTTTTGGTATATCAAATAATAAAACAGTTGATGGTTTTTTTTTTGCTTTGCCTCCCTCCTAAATTCCAAAATCCTTGCTATGCCACTGGGTATATGAGAAAAACTATTATTTTACTAACTTGTCCCAACCATTTTCGGTGACTTCAAAAAATGGTTCAATAACAGCTACACCAGCATTGTTGACTAATCCATGTACTGGTCCGATGTCGTACATTGTCTTATAAGTGTCCTCCCACTTTGAAACATCACAAAATATTTGTTTTGTGTTTGGTAATGCTTTAGCAGCTCCCTCCTCCTTCTCTACCACTGCATAGACAAATGCACCCAAATCTAGCAATCTCTCTGTAATTTTTTCGCCCATACCTAAAAAAAAATAAGTTAGGTTTATTATTATTTATCAAATAGTGAACACTAATCAGCTTTAAAAATACAAGTTCATTGTTAGTAATCTTAAAACTTAGAATTAATTATACTCATTTGTAACTAACCAAAAATTTAAGTGGTTATGACATTAAATCTTATAGTATTATTATAAAATTATCTTTAAAAAAAAAAATAGTTAGGTATTATATTTCATACCTAAACATAAAACTAAATTATATAGCAGTAAATAAATAGATAAATATTTTGTCAGGAGTCAATGTTAGATATATTAACATACAATACAAGATAAGAAAATAATATTTTAATTTATTGTTATAATAATTTTAATGAGACATATCCTGTATTTTTTAGATAAAGAATTTTGAAATATAAAGGTTTAATTCCAGATAATGAACAGACTTTTAATGTAGGTTTAAGTAATGTCAAGGGCAATGAACTACATATCCAAATGTTTTTCATCTTATCGGAGTTTTTATGAGATTCAAGTTACAGAAACTGACTGAAATCTAAAGCACTTAGGTATAATAAGTAGTACAATTTTCACAAAAAAAATAACAAATTTTCCTTAGAACAGTATTATTTTTTTATGAATGCCAGATTTTGATTTTATTTTTTGTATCAGAATATATTCAGTTCTCATACACAAATTACTATTGAGTTGATTTTAATTTGTTCAGTTAAGCTTCCATTTAATAAAATTTTCTGTTCAGTGATATTTTGAGGACCAAATTTATTGAATTCTATTCAACATATTTCTTAATATTATACATTTTTTTTGTTGCCCACATGTCTTCGTAATATGGAACGTTCACTGTAAATATGCATTTTAAATTAATAATATAAGAGTAAAGTATCAGGGAATACTCCATGACACCCATCTAAATGTACCTACTTATTAGAAAGTCTTAAATTTTAGTGGTCACATAATAAACATTTAAACGTTCAGATAAATATTTTCAAAACATAAAATTACAAATATATTGTAGGTTAACATAAAAAAAAATACATTTTTGATTATATGTTAAATACTCGATCATTAAACTGTAAGCATAGATATTATTGTATTATATCCTATGCAAGTGTGTGACTGTGTTTAACTTTCAAATATATTTTTTGATATTAGCTATTATTTAATTGTGTAACAAACCAGCACAAGATCCAGTAACTATAATTTTTTTGTCTTTGAAATAATCTTCCATTTTTTGAGGGCCTTTACAAGCCATACTTCTTGTTAGGCTCTTAACCATTTGTCCAGATATCTTATGCTGGAGAAATGCATGTACACAATTTTTTCGTATGAAATGAATCATTTTGTTTCTGCCTTACTTTTCTGTAACAAAATAAACATAACATAAGTACATATTTTAATTATGATCAATTATTACTATACTGATCATGTAGTAATTTTCTTAATTTTGTTTTATCTACAACTTTAACATATTTCCTGTTATGGACATTAACTGTTGTGTCACCTATGTATATGAATATAATAATTACTTAAATAAATATAACAATAATTAAGTACCTAAGTACCTATTATAATAATACAATTAACTTAAAAAAATCATAATTGATTTATGTTTTAATAAGGAAATTGTATTGTTCAATTTGTATGATTCATAAAAATATATTTGTATTATTATAAACCTTAAGAAACTGTTAACTAATTATTTATTTAATAAGGTAAATAACTACTACTTTTTATAAACAAATTAAAAAATGTGATTACCTAGGTATCTAACAATAAATAGTAAAAACGATAACTTTAAAAAAAATAACAATGTAGGTACGTAATTGAACTATTCCGTTTTAAACGGTTTTTATTACCTATATTACACAACATAATATTTAATATCATATTCTATACAGTATATTTTTTACTTTTTACGCTCTGATTTCAAAGCTCTTTTGTGATTATATTGCATCAAATATTTGAAAATATCTTAAATATTTTTATGAGATGGAAAAAAGAATATCTATAAAACAAATGACTAAAAACAAAACAAAAAAAACAATGATTTTGCGGTAAGATTTGTACCTACTTAAATGTTGAGCTTATAATTTTTAAATCAGGTTCTATATAATTTACATGGAAATAATTACATTTCATTATCATATCTTCATGTATCAGTTCTTGGGGAACACTTACAAGCTTAAACTATATATTTACAAAAGGTAATAGCAGAATCTCACATTTACATAATATGCATTGTAAAAATATTTACATTTACACAATTTAGTCAGATCATTTATTAGATAAAATATGAATACCTATACATAATATAATTTGAACTATATTATTATTTAACCACATAGGTAATTTTTTTTTTTTTTAATGCTTATGAAACGTACTTTATTAAATAATATATCTAAATCAATACTATCGTAATACAAAAAATACTTACCAAGTACCAACAAGTGACCGAAACGAAATAAGTAGGTAATCTGTATAACGCTCCTTGCCGAAAAGTCTGAAGAGTGAAGACTGAAATTAACGAAAAAACAATGGAGTATAAATGCGTTGGATCAAACGTAATAAACGCATAAACGCAGGCTGTCCCAATGATAAATTTGTAAAATCCCCAGAAAAGTAAATTGTAAATCAGCTAAGTAGACGTGCTGAGTAGACGCTAATAGTAGACACGCTCTGGTGGATAATGACCAGACTACTGAAAGTATTAATTGATGAAATATTATACCCACCCATAGAGTAATATTACTCTATGTACCCACCACAGATATATCTGTGATTATACCTAATATTATGATAGGAATTTAAATACCTCGGCTATTTACATATAATATTTATTATTACATAAAATCTAGAATAGATGGCTCGATACATAATAATTAATAACTGATACAAGAAATGTATTGATACTGATAGCTTAGGAAACTATAAGGCAATATCTAATAGGCACAGTAAGGAATAATTAAAAATTACCTATAATATCATTGCCTAGGAATTAGAATATAAACACATATTATGTATGTGTACAGTTAAATATTAGCTATCATATTACGTAACATCTGTAGCTACCTTTTTAAATTAGGTGATGGCAGATTGTCCGGCACACAGACTAGGTTTTGTTTAGTTATAGCATACCTGATGCATCAATAAGCTTACCGATAGATGAAGTTGACTCTTGGCAACCTGTGAAAGTTATTGATTGTATTTTTAAATCGAAAGAAGACGAGAAAACTGTCTTCATTCGAGAGACGGCTACTATAAATGGTAGGTAGGTAATTTAGGGCACAAGAATCGCATAAATTCAGTTTAGCTACCAAGCAATGTTTTGAAATTTTTTGTTCAAAATGTGTTTTCCATGCTTTATTTGATGGTACTTTCAAAGAAGTCGCTCAAACTTCATTTAGAAGTTATGGGCAAAAAACTTCAAAATTCTCAATTTTTAAAAAATCGTGTTTTTGGGTTTAAAAAGTAAGAAGGTTAACTTAAAATACATTTTTTTATTGTATTAGGTACCAGGTTGGTACTTATTTTATCAATATTATTATAAGTACCTAGATGACGTGTTGTATTATTAATAATGTATTGCTCCCTCGTCCTTTTAATGGCCATTATACCTACATATTTATGGTATATAGTATATATCAAATAAGACATTTTCAATTTTTTTAATTTTTTTTTCTAAATATTTCAATAAAATTGTATTTGTTGTGTCAAAATGCGTGAAAATTTAATACAAGCCTCCCGATATATTGTTGCAATAGCAGTTGAAAATTATTAAAAATACAAATAGGTACACTTTTTTTTATTAACATTGAAAGTTTGAACACTGACAAAATTTGTATCAAATTTAAAATTCAAAAAAGATTTTGTAGTCAAACATTTATAAAATGTTCAAATTTTACAGCCAAGGATTGAAAATTTAAAACAAGGTTGCACGTAAGTTGTTAATTGTGTAACCAAAAAATCTAAAATATACATAAATATAGTTGTTTTTACAGTTATAGTCAGTTAAAATTTGACGAAATGACATATTAAATAACCAAAAATAACGATTTTTGATATTTTTTTTGTAATTTTGTAGTATTTATTTAACTTACCGACTTCCGTATTAATAATAAGTAATAATATTATAAATATAATTTAAAATATCCTAGACTGACAAGCCGTCTCCGCTCAGAATCATTTTCGTATACCTACAGTGTTATTAATTATCATAATATCATTGAATCAAAATGCAATATAAATTACCATACATTATACAGTGACCCACTTGTGACCCTTTGTACAGCAAAGCCACATTCACGTCCCACTTTTTTACTACTTATTTTTTTTTTTTTTTTATGGTAAAAGGAATTATTCAATTTCTATAAGAACGACAAAGGACCGAATTCATTTTTTTTTTTAAAGAATGTGCCAAGGTTATAATATTGTTAGTTATTTAATTAAAATTGCCTTTTTGTTAATTCAAGTTGGTATTGTTATATTAAAAAATTATTTCTAAATTGTTATCGTTTGTTAACCTGGGTTCGTAATCCACTGCAAGTCTCTGTATAGCTAAAGCATAATATATACTTTTTTTTTATATATTTTTAACGATCATATTTTGCTTCAAAGTTTAAATATCTTAAAAATCCTACATAGGGCTCTGGATAATGTTCTTTTCTTGAAATTGATTCTTTTGTACGTGTAATGGTCTATATTATGGTAGTTAGGCTTTATACGACTAATTTCACATAGGTAACGTAGGTAGGTACATTTTTAATGAGTGTAAACGCTTCTTTTCTTTAATGAGTGTAGAATATATAGATTAGAAACGGGTTTGTACTAAACAAGTTATTATAACCCAACGTCCTAACCTAACCTTTATAATATTAAAAGAAATATTTTTTTTATTCTTTGTTTTTCGTTGTATATTATATGAATTTAATATTATCTAACTCATTATAATGGCTTATTGATTTAAAATATAATGATTTTCTGTTTCATTAAATCAATAAAAACTACCTATTAAAACTAATGAGGATTAATGTATTTAATTCCATAAAAAATAGTATTATAAAAAAATTAAAAATAAAACTATTATATAGGTATATATTATATAGGTATGTACTAGGTAAATAAAATTACGTGTACTTTTAAAACATATAGGTACGAAAATAACGGCCTGAGATTTCCGGTCGATTCACCGTACAATTTAAAGATAAGTATTTATCTTTGATTGATTAATGTAAATATTAATATGTTCACTAATATAATATTACTAGCGACTATAGACCATATTATATAATGTGCTCTTGTACGTGTTTTTACGTTGCTCTACAGTTTACTATAGCTATGTGTATCTTTTTTTCAATTTAATAATAATTAACGTTATGAAAAGCGAAACGGATAAAACGTTGAAAGTGGTTGATGGTTTCAAATTTTGTTTTCACAAATTGTTAAACAAAATTATATTAAACGTGGCAGTTGAAAAATTAAAATGTGGAAGTTTATTTGAAATTTAGTGAAAATAATATTTGTATAGATGGTTTTAGAGATCACAATTCACATTTGCGCAAGGACATTATGGGTATTTGTCAGGGGGCCCACTTACTGGATTTAATTAATTTTATTTTTATTAATCCTTAAATATATGAATAACACCAAAAAAAGTGTGTACATTCAAAAATACTTGTTAAAATATAAAATAAATATTTTTCATTGTCATAAAAAAATGTAGTTATAAAATAAGAAATAATCATTAAGGTGGTCTATTATTTTACGACACAGGTATTATTTATTCATTTATTTCTAAACAGCTTAACGGACCTAAGTCTTTTTAATAATATAATAGTATATGAATCGTATAAATCATTTTATAAAAAATTAAACAGTTCATTCAATACACCACAATCAAACATATTTCATTGACTTTTTAAGAAACCTGGAATGTAATATTATGTGATTATATCATATTGAGAATTTCAGAAAAATTAATAAAAAACTTGTATATATATCATATAAACTGCCTTTGCCCCAAATGTGGAATGCATAGACACCCATATTTAAACATTTCAAAATATAAGGTTAACATATTATGGCTAATATAATATATTTGAAAATATTATTTTAGTATATTATACGCTGATTGCTAAGTGCTAATGCGGACTAAATTCGGTATTAATTGTATTCATATTATTATAAAGACAATAAGACTGACCAGTAATATAATATAGTTTAGGTATATTCACCTATATTATTATTATATAGGTAATTTATATTAAGAATTCATAATATTTTAGATTCTGAGTGGAGCGATGAATATAATATTGGTTTTACAATGACGTGCGATATTACTTTAGGAACCACTTGGATATTAAGTCTCGTACGACTGTACGAGAGACTTTGACGGCACCTCTAACCTTGAATTGCTTCCAACAGTACGATAATATAACGTCCGAGAGCGAGGGTGCCAGCGCTCGCGCGCGCGCGCGCGCGTGTGTGTGTATGTGTGTGTGTGTGTGTGTGTGTGTGTGTGTGTGTGTGTGTGTGTGTGTGTGTGTGTGTGTGTGTGTGTGTGTGGCCAAGTAAATTCCTCGGCATATTTTGTACTGTGTTAGACCGAAAAAAAATACTTAGGTATATAATAGTTATTAGTTGTATACCATAATGATAACCAACTAAACGGGTCTCCAGTATCACAGGAATAATATTATAACAACGTCATTGAACACGAAAAACCACTCGTCCGTCCCAGCAGTGGATTTTTATATGATGTGTTCTTTGAAGTTATCGTTTGTTGGGATACAATATTTATTTTATACCTATATATTCGTTTGTGAGCGGTAAACAACTAATACCAACTGCTAAATGTGAATGCGTACACTAACTATATTACTTAGATAATGTATTGCTTATTATATTAAACAATTATATGAAAAATTATATTATAATTATACAGATAAAATACTATAAGCATTGACCATCGAAAATGTATAGTAGTGATGAACATCGAACATTCGAACATGTGTGAGCGAATTAAATTTGATAATAGTTTTAAGTTTTAACGCATAGTGTGCACATAATAATATGTTAGGTTATTGGGTTTATTTTAATTATTAAAAATCTAAGACCATACCTATGTAAATCGTAATTAGAATAATAATTTGAGTAAATACGCACTCAAGCGACACAATTAGGGACGTATACGCGTGCCCTCCAGCCCCCCCGCAAACTGGAATTTAAACATTTTTGTCAGAGCAAATATTTAGCATGTATTTGGATTTTGCATGCTAATGATTGTATACTTATTATTTAGGCATGATATAAAAAATTAGGTGGGACCCACTCAGAATTTGTTCCTAAATATTTGCACTGGAGTGCTAGTACTAATGGCACCAGCGCTACTAAAAAAATTATTTTTTTACCATTCATTGTAGTATAATAATTTATAAGTACGCTGTATTGTACCACTGAGTACAGAATTTATACCTAGATATTTAGCGCAGTAAAATACATTTTTATGCTCTAACATTTATAATTTATAAATAATAAATCCATAAAATCTATGTCGAGCTTATCATATTATTATGTATCATTTAAAATCAGAATCAAAAATGTTCACTTTAAAAAAAAAAAAATGTTTCGATGTTTATTATTTTTACTTTTGGGTACATACTATTTGTATATACATACTAATATTATATAACAGTAGCTCGTAGACGTACCTACAACCTACTAAATTCAACTATTGTTAATATAGCTAGCAAAATACTGTAGCATGGGTTTTATCTGGGGAACTACATCAGTAAATGACGATTAAATATATGAGTACGTACGACTTTAATTTATATAAGTATACAATATATCGATTATACACAACAGTGTCGTGTTGTATCTATATAATATATAGGTAGTATTTTATTCATACTTTAAATGTGCATATGATAATAATATTAGTCATTCGCCAGGGCCTGCGGAGAGAACATAATAATATCAATTTATTTGGAAACCGGTCAATATGGCGCCATCTAGTGGTCGTCTGACGAATGGGTCATTGTAATGGATGTGTTAAACTATTTGAATCCAATTATAATATTATATACAATAGATTGTAGGTAGGTATACGAAAACCGAATCTGAACGAAAACGGTCTGCCTATATTACTAAGAGTATATTTTATAATATTATTGCTATTGAAATGATTTATACTAACTGCAGTATGTTACATCTATTTTGTCAAAAATATTTAATTTGTTATAGGTACTTTAAAGTTTTATGATGTACCCACGAATAATATTTTTAAATTACAACAAAATACCTAAAATCGTAATTTTTTGTTTACATACCTAATTTGGTTCAATTTTGAACTTACAATGTCTGGGTATAAAAAAACTGTGTGAATACATTTTTTTAGAGATTTGGGTTAGAATATCAACTATTTATGAAAAACTATGTTTTAATTTTTCAATCTTTGGTTAAAAAATTGATAATTTTCTACATTTTTAACTACAAAATAATTTGTAATTTTTCATGATTTTGATGAATTTTGTCAACATTTTAACTTTTAATGCTTATTAAAAAAGAGTTTGCCGGCATATCTTTAATATTTTTGCAATGCATTCATTTTTTAAAGCTTTTTGACCCAGCAAAAACATTTTTCATCAACAACAATTAAATACAAATTAATTAAAATCGAAATTTTTTTATAGTTATGAATGTTGTTATATTATATTACAGTTTTATGAAAATTGTAAGATGTATTAACATTTAGTGAAAATGTTATAAACAACTAAATATCAAGCTTTATCCAATATCGAAAAAATTACTTAAATTATTCAAACCTCGTAAAATATTAATATTCCTTTCCATTGAATTTTTTTTCAAAAGGTAGATTAACTTCTGAGGATCTTCTTAAGTTGAGCTTAAGTCTACAATAATTGTCTATGATGGTATAAAGTTAGAACTGTAACAAAATTCATCAAAGTTGCGAAAATTAGACAATCATAAAAAATGAATGTGGACTTACACTCAACCTTTTTTTAATTTCACTATTGACAACTTATGCGGAACCTTGTAGGTAGGTACCTATTATATTTTTTACCGACAACATTAGAAAAAAATGGCTCCTAGCTATAAGAATTATCCCTATTTACTGTACCTATTAACACTGCAGAAGAATCAACAATTAAATGTAGTCGTTTTAGATGAAGCGTGTTTTTAAATAGTTGAACCCTTGAGGATAATTTTTGATAATTTCGGTTTGCGACGTTTTATGCTGTATTTACGTCATATAAAATATGGACTGCCGATCAGCAATGTGTAAATATGTATAATATTGTATATGCCTGTCTGTTACATTATATAAGTATTTTAGATTCTGAGTTGAACGACGAATGTATTGATTTCACAATTATGTGTGGTTTTTATTTTTTATTTTTTTTTGTCTGTCATCACCTTTTAGAACACTAAAATAGCTTGAATTTTCTTCAACAGTACCTTTTCTAATAGGAAAGTGAATCTAGTTGGTACTTTGGAGGAGTCGAGAGTAAAAATTTCAGTAGTTTTCAAAAGCGCCGTGAAAAACAAAAGAAAAGTTAAGGAAAAACGGGAATTTTTGGGCAAAATCTGTTTTCGAGAAAATTATACCATTAGTTATTACTTATTAGTATTAAATTAATATAAATAATTACAAATTATTAGGATTGTTTTATATTATATATTATAGTTGTTAATAAAATACATTTCAGATTAGATTAAAATGTTCAACATTAAATTATAGGGGGGAAAGGAGAGGCAAAATCAAATTATGGGGGGGGGGGGGGCACTTGGCATACGACAAATGATTCTGAGTGGAGATCTTATATTAATAAGTCATTTAATTTAATTTCTTATGAGGAACCTTGTACTAAAATATGTTCGAGCATTAGCTATAAAAATTGAATATTCTATAAACTTAAGAGGATGTCACCCCCATGTGTTGTCTCCATCTTACAAATGTACAACATAGGTAGCAAAAACTGTTTTGCGCGGGACATTTTTTCTCGCAGCATATTTACTGTAGAATTACCAAATTTTCACAACACGTAAAGAAGAAATTTATCTATGCAACAGCGTGCTCTTTTTTTTAAGTATACTACTTTAATGAAGTAGCTCAAGATACAGTGAAATGGAAGGAGTTTGTTTTAGGCATTTGATGCCTCCGTCTTACAAATATACAACATAGTAAATTTTACGTTCACAAAAACATAGTTTACTCTGTAATTTCTAAAATTAAAGTGAATTTACCTCTTATACCTACAATTCAAAGGTAAGAATATTATTCAGAGCGTTTCAGAGGATTTTATCGATATTAATATTTTAAAATAAGTTATGTTCTAAAAAATGTTATAACTGCCTTCTTAGTTCTAAGTAAAAATATCACTAAAAGCCTTCGAGACGCTCTAGATAATAATCTTTCCTTTAAATTTTATAAGAGGTATATTAATTCTAAATTTAGAAATAACAGAGGAAAATGTATTATTGTGAACGTCAAATTTGGTATGCTATACGTTTGCAAGACGAAGACCACAAATCTTTGTGTGGCGTCCTCTTAATGTACAAAAAAATGTATAAATAGTTAAATAACAAAGTAAGTAAATAATTGAATAAAATGTGCACATAACAGTTGCCCCCCAAAAATCAAACATAGTAATGTTCTATTATAATATATTTTTATGTTAGTTTAGTTGTAAAATATTTGAAAATAATTATTGATAATGCCTTGGATAATACAGAGCATTTAAAATTCATTAACACGCACAATGAAAACTAAAAATTTGAATAATAATTCCTAAAGTTTAAGTGTGAAATGATTTATTTCTATAGTTTTCAGTAGGTTCACCATTATTATAGCTCAAAAAATATAAGTATATAAACAACAGATGATTTATATTCATAACTAATATTATAATTACAATTATTTGTCGTTCAGTGGTTGCAGGTTCAAATTAATCATATCAACAGCGGACAGCCACAAATGGTAAATACTAAAATCAAATAACACAATTCTATCATAGTTAGATATAGGTACATGTAAACATTTGAGAAGTTTTAATATGAAATTTAAAAATAATATTATATTATATTATCAAACATAATATCATATTTTACCTTTTACACCACTTAATCGTAATATAGGTAGGTATTCCTCGGACCTTCTAAAATTAAATTCTCAATCTGCAACATAATTTATTTAAATAATATCTTACACAATAAAAAATAAGTTTCAAACACTTTAGTTAATTTAATAAAATAATTTTACCATTTAAGGTAATGTAGTAATGTAATAAAAAATATTTGTTTTCTTTTGCATTGAAATCATGAACATCAGACGCACGCAGTGCAAAAGCAAACAGCTTGTTGCACTCTGCTCAGAACTCTGCAGCAGCCACTAGTTGAGTAGTCACAAGTCAGTAGTTAGTATAGTACAAACGACGAATATAGGTAGATATGCAAATCCTAGTTATTCCTGTAAAATATTATTACCATAAACATTGTTTTTAAACATAATACGAAATCATGAAATGTATCATCACAAGTCTAACTTAATTAGATAACTAAGTTGTTAGTGCTATGTTCTGTGAATTATTTATAAATAATTGTCTAAAAAAAAAGATGTAATAACAATTTTTTTTTTTTCATTCAAAAATATATTATATTTTTAAATATTTAAATATAAGTACTTACGTACTGTATAAATATTTATTTTAGTGTAATTTTAAATTCTGAACATAGCGATGTATGATGAGTGTTTTGTTTTAATTTTTTTTTATGTATGTTACACAATAAGTAACCAAAAGAATGATTCAAATTTCGACTTAGGTCATTTCTGGAGGGAAAGTGAATCTAGTTGATACTTACTAGAGGATAAAAGAGGATTTTTCAGAAGCGTCAGGAAACAATAAAAAAAAATTAAGGAAAAACAGAGATTTTTACGCAAAACCAGTTTTTAAAAAAATCGATTTTGGGTTTTGGTGTAACACTAAAAAAATACCGTGGATACTTTTTCACCGAATAATATGACCATTTTATGTACCTGCATACATTTTTGGCTTTTTTTAACAATTTATAAGCATAAGAATGTGTATAGTTTTTATAATTTTTTTTTTAAAAATTACTGTCAAAATAA